>NW_022987973.1:2315466-2555466 GCF_902827165.1 Trematomus bernacchii
TGGGGAGGGCAGAGATTCTCAATGATTAGTCCTGCCCTTCCACAGAAAAAAGGGGGGGGGGGTACAACTAATTCAATTACACAGACCCTCAGCTCTCTTCAGGCCGACTCCCAGTTCCATGAATGGAATCAAACCCATCCAGCCAAGTTGGGGGGTGGGAGTAGAGAGGCCACAATGCGTTTACATTTGTTTTACACTTCTTCAGCTTGGGAAAGGGCCCCCTGTTTAGGTGTGCATGCATTTGTGTGTCCTATCGCCTTTAGGCTAAAAACTGTACTACACTGAACTAATGCGAGACAAAATTAAGCGAGATGGGCTAAATGACAATATGTACAAGGTTAAAACCACCCATTATCAAGGTTCGCTTCATCAAGTGACATTATTGCAGAACACCAATGCCAAAATTCAGTATGAAATAGGTTTTATTTTCTTGACAACGTATTTTTCACACCCCAAGGTTAGGAGAGGCTGGCATAGGCATAAACCCTGAGTGCTAAAATGCAGTATGAGTATTTGAGGCAACGGAGACTGGAGCTTCAAGACAGAGAGCAAAAGGCAACACAACATTGGAAATGAGGGGATTATACGAGCTGTTCCTTACAGCCTTAAACACATTCCCATACCATTTCAAGTGATAGTTTTCTGAAGTCTACATTCTGCAGTAATAGTCCTAGGAAATTGCATTCACAATGTTCTCTTCCTCTGTAGCAGTAAATGAAATGACAGCCCAGTCTGCCCAGCATACCATCCTCTTAACAGCCTCTATAGAGAACGGCAAAAGCAGAAAGCTGAGAATGAATTTGTAACAAAAAGACTGCATTTGGAATTGAAATGAACTCATTAACCATTGAAAGAGCTTATATCGTTATAATGTGCCCCTTCTATAAGATACATCAGCAGGATTTTTGAGAGGGTAATCAATTCAACTCGCCATTAACATTATAATTTCCTACCTAAATGTTTTGTTCATAATACTTCCTTTTATTTTTGACTTATAAACCAGCGCTGGTCTATGAGTAAAAAGCTTCCATGGAGAATTCCCTTGAAATGTTCCGTCCTGCAAAGACCACCCCCAATGTTTCTGTCTGACCATCCTGCTTGTGTTGACACCAGCTGCCGAACAGTTGTGCCATTGCAGAACAGCTTGAATCAAATCTCACTTTTGATCGCCATGGCGTGATGGATATTATTACACCATGGTCATTTTGCATGAACCCCCACTTATACCACCTTCAATCTCAACATGGATGTGAAATTAAATTGTGTAAAAGAAGTTGTCTTCTATACTCTTATTGTACACTTAGGGAACATAGTCGTGTACATCAGTTGAGCTTCTGAGATCTGCATGTACACCATTACTGCTGATAAAATCCCAACAACAACAACAACAACAACAACAACAAAAAGGTTGGGTTACCGGAGATGACATCACAACAGGTGAAAATAAAGGGACTTTAGATAGAACCTTTCTATACACAATTAACCATTTCTTTTTTTACCAAAACATTAGGTTGCCTCTTTTAGTGCAGTTGTATATAACATATGTGCTGCTGATGTCCTCACTCTTAAACCCATCCTAACAAACGAGCCATAAAAAAGGCATAGGCAGCCACAGAGGCGAGTACATCATTTTGTAGATACAATAAATCCTCAAAGTCCATTTTAAAAAGGCAGAGTCTCAGTCTGGCGGGGCTGCAGATTATGACGGCCCGGCCCTCTTCATGAGCTACCAACCTTAATCTTCTTTTGCATCTCAGCCGCAGAGATATGGCAGTCCTCTAATCCACTCATTGGGGGGACAACTGTGAGCAGACGTTTAACTGTCTGCCTCTGAAGCCTCCGAAACCCAATTTAGTCAACAGCTATATGGATTGACATACATTAGAATTAGCATAAGCACTTCTTTTCCATTTCTTATCTTTTCCATTAAAAGTGTTTGCAGTCGAAGCTGTTTTTCATGGATGAGTGTCTTTCTAAGTGTTACACTCTCCTAACACAGTTTTGAATAGTCAACTGCATTTCCAAGTTAAATTAACGCCATAACAATTGCAGGCAGGTAAGCCAAACATCAGGCATGAGAACTGAATAACAAGCCGGTTTGTGGCTGCGCAAAGGCTCGGGGACACGAGAGGAGAAGAACATGACACGGGAGGTGAACTGCCTTACAGGGCTTCGGCTGCCTATTGTGGGGGGGCAATCCAGCGACTCCAAGTCCGTTTCTTTTCATGCAGTCTGCGAAGTGAAAGCTTGGCCCCTAGCTTGTCAGTTCTATTGTTAGGAGCAGGCAGGAGCCGCTCCCCATTCACCTCACACACATTAAATACTTTGAATTGTTTGGAGGGTCAAATGGCAATGGCAGGCACATATGCTCACACACACAACTCTTGCTTTTAAGATTAGGGCTGCACAAATGCTAGACATTTTATCAAAAGCGCCACAGGGGCTATTGAAATATCCAAACTGCAGCACGGCTAAATATGTGAAAATATCTGAACATTACAAACTAACTTGCCTTCTAAAAAAAACTCAGATAAAGCTAAATTAAGGACAGGTGATCTATTTCCAGCCGTCACAAATCATGCACGAGAAGATACCCAGACGGACGCAATGAACATGATTCAACAATTTGAGCAGGTAGTGTGAATATTCTGTCCATCAATACACCACCCTACATCCATTTACCAGATGTGTGTGCGCTGATTTACAACCCACAGCAGGCAACCTGTGTCACTTCATCCCTGTGACTGGGTTGCAGCCGAGGTGTTGACATGCTTGCTAGCCTCGGGGTTGAGGAGAGAACTTGCAGGTGGTGAAAGAGAGATAGGTGTGAGAGAGGGAGGGAGAGATTCGGGAAGCAGAAAAAAAACAAGCGAGTGAGATAATGGGAACTCGTGGTGGTGGATTGAGCTGAAGTTTGGGGGGGGGGGGTTGGAGTAGATGTGGGAGGTGGGGGACGACTGCTACTGTTTTTCTGCTGGGTCAGCAGAGTGGGGCTGATTCTAGGACGGCTTATCTTACAGCAGGAATACCACAACCGCACCAAATGGACAGAAGGGAAGGAGACCGGCACCATGAATTCAATGCATGCTGCATAATGATAACAACATTTCATCTAAAGAATGATAAAAAAATGCTGCTCAATTGCTTTTCTTTTAAACAAAGTGTATGACCGATATGCTCTATGCTTAAAAGGTTTTTATACACTTTCCCATCATACAAACCAAAACAAAAACGACGAGCTAAGGGGAACTTTGAGTGATAATTATCTGGTTTATTTCAAAAGGCAACTCCTTTCGCAAGCAAATAGTGATTCAAACACTATTAATTATAGACGGTAATGAAGATAAGAGAGCATCAATCATCTCATTTAACTCTCTGGGAAAAAGCAAATTAAGATAATATGTCCACCTGCCTATTAACACCTATAAATACAGCATGCCAATCCCTAAAAATAAACATAAAGTGAGTGTGTGTGTGTGTGTGTGTGTGTGTGTGTGTGTGTGTGTGTGTGTGTGTGTGTGTGTGTGTGTGTGTGTGTGTGTGTGTGTGTGTGTGTGTGTGTGTGTGTGTGTGTGTGTGTGTGTGTGTGTGTGTGTGCGCGCGCTTCATCACATTGCAGTCCACTTTAAAACACCTGCAAGGGCTCAAGGAAAGTTCTGGAATGCTTGGCAGTCCAAAAGCGAATTTGCCCGGTTGCTCAGGCGTGTTCACCTGCTCCCACAGCTGCATAAAAGTAAAATGCTAGGCAGCACAGTTATCAGATCTCCAATCAGGGAACAAGCTGCACTTAACATGAGGGAAAACCGATCAAAAACTAAAGTCCCATTTCCCATCTGCCACTTGTAAATGGCATTTGAATCCATCATCGTAAGAATGCTGCCAATTCAAAAATCAGCAGCACTGAGTGTCTGCATGATCAATCCCTGAAGAGTGGCCAGCAATGAATGTCCCACCTGGTGTTTGCCTGTCAGCCTTACAAACACAGATCATGTTGCAGCAAATTGAGATGTCAGACTTTAACTATACAAGTGACAACAGAAAACTCTGTCCTCAAAAGAAGGAACATCATTCAGTTGTGTTGTTCAGGAGGTGAGGGATGGAAAAAGGTTCCCCCCCCAAGTTATTTCCCTGAGGGTGTGCACTGCACCAGGGAGATAAGTAACCCAACTGAGGACAAGGCTGGCATTCTACCCCGAGTCCAAAACACAAAAACGCCTGAGTCCTCCTAAAGAGAGGAATCTGACAATGCGGTATTTGTCTGGTTGCCAGCTGGAGAACAAGCTCCCCATAGACTTGTTGATATGAAACACTGCACACCAACTTTAAGCTTAGAAGATTACTATAAACAATCTTATTTTAAATTGGAAGAGCAGAAAAGACTGATGTTGGATTATCTCAATTAAATTCAAACTGGGACAGAAGCGACAATATAACATAGGAATAAAGCCAGGTACTTATGGAGCATCAAATGTCATGCTCTTCATTAATCCTACAAAAAGAAAAAACAAGTTAAAAGGTAAAGTATTTAACAGCATGCAGTCATGTAAAGTGCATTCAATGAACAATCTCATTTGAAACTCTGCAGTTGAGCTAATTATACAAAGCTGGCACCTGAATCCAAGTATTATGAATAAGTACCACCCCCACACCAACCAAACAACAACTGTACTTTAGTAAACCTAAGCCTTGTTAATGAGTTATTATATTCTGTCTATAGACCGATGTTCTCATTTAAGTTCTTAAAAGTCGAGAGACCATATGGTTATAGAAATAAATAAATTGTCCTCCCCACTGTCACATCAAACCCACTGAAAACATGTCTCTAAAGACACAGGAGGACTGAACCTTTATTAATTTACACACAGTTAGCCCCTTCAACATTAATACAGTCACAGACAGCTGGCACCTGAAAGAACCAACATGCAACCGTACACCCTAGCAACTATCTTAAGTGATTGGCTCCATTTACTCACCTTCTTATTCATGTGAAGTAGCAGGGCATAAGGAAAACATTTCATTTAAGCCGTTAAAATGTTGTATTGGCTGGCATCACGTGTAGGTTTCATTACTTAAAACCAAGAAATACATATTACTAAACTACTATTGGTTTACTTCCATAGACTCTATAAAATAAAAGGGTGTTATCGCACTGCCGTCACCGTTAATTAGTGGACTATCGTATTTGAGTTGGACATTTTGGCCGTCGCCATCTTGGTTTTTGGCCGTCATCTTCTTGATTTTCTTGAATTAGGAGTGACACAAGAGGGGGGGGGGGGGGCTGATGCTGCTTTCCAGACAAAGCAGGAGTTTGGATTTTTGCAGTTTCGAACTCAAAGCATTCCAGGTGCATGACATCAAGAAAAACATGTCTGACGATATACTAATGTTTCTGCTAATACACTAATGTTTCTGCAAATGTAAACAAAATTAAACTCTCAGCAGCTCCACTTCCTTTAATTTATAATGTTAACAGGAACAACATTTAGTGTTATGAAGATCATTTTCAGATATTGATTACTGTACCATGCTAAAACATGGGCAACATTATTTAAGATCAATTTGCACCGGACTCGCCGCCTTCTGGCTTTTCATTGGCAGGTATAAGACACTTTTTAGGACCAAATCATGCTACGTTTTGTCACTACAAGTCAAGCTAGCAGCAGGTGGATTGCCTCTCTTCAAAAATCTCCACTGCTCATAACTTGACAGTGTCGACGAGACAAAGTCAATGGTAGCCAGCTAATGCAACCACGGCATCCTTGTGGCTAGCTGCATTAGCACACAGTCCATAGCACAGTGCACAGATAAAGGCTATTTACAGCCACTTGATCAACACCAAGCTTTCCACATGTAATTTAAGCCAGCTGGCACACTCATAACACTGCCTTAAAAAAGAAGCTATGTTTACAGCTCTACATAGCAGAGTACACTCAGTTTGAGTGTTGTTTCGTCTTCTTCTTTCTGTCCCCATGTTCTACTCTGAGAGGCCTGGCCTGGCAGCACTCCCATGTACTCTCCCTTAACTAATAAACAAAGAATGGTTTCCCTTATATAGCTCTATTCAAACGGCACAACCTCCACAAGCAACATCAGAGGCTTGCAGGGAGCTGGGGAGGGCAAGTGAGTCTGTTCCAGAGTGAGATTTCGGCCAAGGGCAAGGAGCACTGACAGTATGATTGTGTAACATGTCATACATTAAGAGCCACTTATAGTGCTATTTCTGGTCCATCCAAGCTGGATATCTTTGAGAGGGTTGCAAAGTGAAACACATCCTACAATACTAAGTCACACATCAAGAAAAGGGAACTAGTGGGTGAAAAGAGAAAACCATTAGTTCAAGGACCATGATAATACATGATAGATGAGGCCTTTTCAACTGGCTGTGGTCAAGTGTCACCATGTGTGATGATGCCATTTTGTCAACATGTACTTTGTACGCTGATAGCTTGTATGACAAAAGAGATAACTCAATACTGATGTCTCTGAATAAAACAAGACAATCATGAAGCATAAGAATAATGCAAAAAGACAAAAGAACAGCCAAGCATTTGTCAGATCTGTCCTCCTGTCAGATCTGTATTATTAAAGCAAATACTGAAACCCTACTGAACAGTCAGAGAAATAATACTTTGTACAGAAATTATTACATTTACCATATACACAATCATCAGACAAAATAATCACCTGTCAAACTAAAAGAGTCTTGACCTCTTGCTGATGATACAATTGATCATTTGGGGAGTACTAAACAGCTTTTGAAAACAGCCGTGTAACAATATCCTCTGTGACTCTGGACAAAACGTTTCACAGTCACAAAATAACCTGAGTTATGCTGTGTTATCTCAGCCTGGGCTTGGAGACTACAGCTGTGCCTCAATTCACGTTCTTTGGTAATTACACTTGCTATTTTGAGCGCATAAGTACGTTAACACTAAGAATGCTAAATGCATTTCACCATGAGCACCCGAACCCGCCTCACCTTCGATGTCCGCCATCTTGGCAAGGTAGTAGAAGGGGAATGACCAGAAACAGTTGTGGTTGGTCTGGTGAACACCACATTATTCAAGATATTTTATTGTCATATGTACAGTATAACGGGCAGTTGCACTGTACAATGTACAAAGTATTATACAAATGTAGTTTGTAAATGTTTATGTACTTTTGCACTAAACCATCAGTAATTTTATTGGGTTGATTTGGCAGTCTTTATTGATTTAGTACCGCAAAGAATAATGTGAATTCTAGCTAGCTAGCTCAGTGTGAACGTCGTTTATGGTAAGTGCACAATAGCCATGTTTGATTTGTCTACCTAAGTAAGTACATAGTGTACACAGTATACTAGGTGGAAGTGTACTAACTATGGGAAATATTCAAATTTGGACACAGGATTAAGGCTTTTAAATTGAAAACTTGTTTTAAAAAGAGGTAGTTTGTGGTATAGGAGACATGGTTGTTTACCAGAAAGGGAGGGTGTGTTTTAGCTCTCTTAGCTTTTAGATCTCTGTAAAGACGGTTAAATGTCATTTTGATTATTCTTTGCGATAGTAATGCAAAGTGTATTTTCTGCCACCTTTCTCTCAAATATTGGCTGCTGATATATACAACATAGTCAAATAACTTTATTTTGGGGTGTGGTTCTTTGTTGTTTGATATGCCATTGGAGATTTTTCATGAGGTAAATAATTAGCCCAAAACAAAAATGTTGGTAATTAATTGTAGGGCATTTTCATCCAGTATAAATTGTGCAAAATATTATGGATTCCAACAATGGGTTCATCACAATCACATATCCAGAATATTAAGTCCTTTCTATTCTGCGACTCTGGGACCGTCTCAGCCCCTCTGCCGGCAGGGTGGCCTTATTCAGCGGGGTCACTCCCCATGCAAGTTAGCTACCAAACATTTGTAGCAAGAATTTATCCTTATGAGAAAACCAAGAATAGATGGCCCAGGCTGCGGGAGGGCTGAGGAGGAGCAGAGGGGTGGGATACATTTCCAGCACTCCCAGAATGTTCACTCACTGCTCAACAAAGCTCAGCTCCACAGTCACTTCCTGGCAAATTCCAACACAGGATTATTTTTCACAGTCCATAGCGTCGCAGGGACACAAATAATTTGATGAGTGATACAAATGTGGAAATTTGTCAACAAAAAAACAAACATGTTGAGTAATGAGAACACCATTTGTTCGTGACAAATGTGACAGCCAACTGCTGAAGAGTCTTCAAAGCAGAGGAAAACTAAGATGCAGTCGTGCTTGCGCTCACCTTTAAAATATAGGGTGGGAGCTCTGGCCTTCATTGGCGGAATCATCAAAGCTATATGCGCTCATCGCCTTCTTTAAAATGTTAAATTCAGATCGAATTTATATCCCGTCTTGTTTAAATGCCAAGTTATAATTTTCTCCTCTACTGCACAGATATTATTTTATACAGCACACACTAGGGCTGCACGATTTAGGGAAATAATCTAATTGCGATTTTTCTGACAGATATTGCGATTGCGATTCGATTTGCGATATTTGTTTTTAAGCGACCCAACGGAAGTTTATTGTAAAATGCGGCCATATCTCCGGCTAGGAAGGTCGTATCAACGTGCTCCCGTCTCTAGCACCCCCACAGCCCGAGCTACGAGTGAAAGAACTAAACTTACATGAAACTTCCGTTGGATTGCTTTAAAGTCAAGCTTCAGTTTAAGATTCACCCTGTAATAGATAACATGTGATGGAGCATTACTAACCTGACTCAGATGCTTTGTTTCACCAAACCATCTAGGAAAGCTCCATTGGAAGCCATTTGGAAAAGGGCAGGCACTTTCAAAAATACTTGGCAAGTCACCTTCTATCATGGGCCACTTCTGATTGGTTAACAATGGCTGGTGCATGATGAGCACAGCACTTCTGATTGGTTTGGATGACTGACACACAATTTGATAATCGCATCATTTCAAATCGCGATTTCTATTTAAAATCGATTAATCGTTCAGCCCTACTGCACACTATAAAAAGCCAACAATAGTGTTTACTTCGACACGTTTAATGTTTCGGGATTCATCTGCAGTACTCGGAGGGACGCATGCAAACACACTTTAGATAGGACACCAAAAATAACCACAACAAGTAGCATTAAGTAGTTGTCAACTGAGTGAATCTAAAAGAGAGCACTTGTGCGGTGGAGAAAGTGTTACATGATCACTTTTGAGCTGCACACTGACTTTGCCTGGGGAAGCAAACCAGCAATCTCTTAATAATAGGCATGCTTCTCTAAAGTTTAGGCAACTATTATATTTCTTGATTACTTTGGCAAGAAGCAGAAGGAACATCTATGTTACCGCCCTTAGCAATTGAAATGTGATGCGAAAATTACAGGGTTTCGAGGGTGCCTGGCCACACGTGGTTTTCAAAACAGCAAATCTACACTCTGTTTGCAGTGCGGTGTGCTTATGAACCGGGAGCTGCAGACACCTGATTAGGTTACATTTCTGCCCTGGTGACTATGAGGCATGAGGCTCGAGGTGGCAACCATGGCAGCAGGGATTTCTGCCAGAGATGCACTCCAGTAATAGCTGAAGTGCTCAGCTGCAACCTGAAACACATTTCAGAGCAGATCCACTTTCAGCCAGGGGTCAAGATGTCGGCTTACTTTGGCCAAAACTCTTGAAATTTCAAACTGAGGTTTTTGAAGTGAACCTGGATTTGGCCCAACAAGCAGTTGATATTTGTGTAACTCTAATCCTGGCTGATTTCTCTGTCAAATGATGTAACGAATGAGCACAGATCATAACTAATGTTACATTTCACAGTGGTCCAACAGGAAAAAGACAAAACAATAGAGTTTTATAATTTACAAATTATATATTAATCAAATAATTAATCAAACTCCACACCAGAAACTGAATTTTAAAGTATAAATGAAATCTTAGTATAATAGTAGGAAAGGGAAATTGGTCAACATAGATCCATCTGTTACCGATTTCATGATGAGCAGTTACGGGAGTGAAATAAGGCCATTTCAATTCAGAAATAACTGTTGTTCATATCCAAGCTGACCGGAAAGTCTTATTTCACTGCAAGTTTTCTATCATATATAACCTTTGGAGATGGTTAAAGGTGGGGTATGTAATTTTGTAGAAACCAGCTCGAGTGCGCTAGAATTTGAAAATACACAGCCGGAAAAGATCTGCCACTTCCTTACAGAGCCCCTCCTCCAACACACACAAACGCGCACATGACCAATGAGGGCACGAGATAAGTTTGTGCACAGATGGAAGGCTGACAGGCAGGTAGGCCATCCAGTTATTTTAGCCGGGCCGGCTAAAATGATTGGTCGTGCTTTTTACAGCGCTACAGTACAGCTTCCACAGATGAATTTTTTGTATGTATTTATTGTCAAAGCATTTAATATATTCATTGCTATCGGGATGTTAAGAGCATTCCATGGAATATAACAAAAAGTGTTTCTGAAATAAATTACATACCCCACCTTTAATGTAACAGATACAAAAAGGTCCTCTTGAAACATATATGTATGTGTTTTTAACCAATTAACATAATGTTTTGCATTGTTGTTCAGGGATATTTTGGAATAAAAAAAGACAATGGAAGCTATAATAATTATGATTAGTCACCAAACGGCAAATGTTTTGTTTTCAAAGCCCATAAAAACTTAATTAATGACAAAAACTACAACATTGTCGACCAATCTCAATCTATTAAAATCGTAAACATAATTTGGTCATTAAAATTAGCAAGCTCTTCTACTGAGGAAACCCTTCTAATTAACAACTACAATCAAAATGCCTACTGAGTAGTAAAGCTTTATCTCCTCCTGTCACTATGACAACCATACTGGCTCCTGTTGCACCAGATTGCTCAGCATGGCAAAAAATATGGTATTTTTAAACCAGACTGGGTGTCCACTGACTTTAATCACAGAAAGAACAGAACCACATAACCAGACTTCTGCAGGGCACTTGCTGCAGAGACAGATTGCTCCTCATGAAACACACTCTGTGTTTAATTATACACCAAAAAACACAGCTAACATTTCCTATCCTTGAGTCATACACAGGATTTTAAACCAATCAATTAGCAAAAGCCAGTCAGGCAGAAATAGTTATTCCCGATACTGGCAGGCAACCACTGGACAGGCTTATATTCATGATGCAATGTAGCTACATGGGACAGTGGAGTAAGTGGGAGGCAGGCATACCAGAACCTAGTGGGAGGTGGGAAAACAGAAAGTAGAATTGATGTGCCAAAAACACAGCCTCTGTTGCATCCATCCAACAATGACCAGCATTCAGAACTTCAACCTCAAAACGTTACCCACAATAAAATGGTTCCATGCTTTAAAGCTGATGGGCATTAAGGACAGAATCGACTACAGTCCAATCTATTCAAACCTGTACATCAATCTTCACATTTATAGTATATTTTATGTGCTTCTGCATCAGTTGCACAAGATATTTTTTGTCTCAAAACTGTGATTGTTGAATGTTTGGTCCATCAGCCGTCTGTTTTTAATTATGACCATTACTTCTAACATAAGTTTGAGGCTAGGTCAAAGGTGCATGGAAAGTGATTCAATGTGTTTTCTGTCTGAACTAAATAGGTACTGTACATTTGGAAGGGCCAAGCACAGGGGCCCTCTTTCTCACAGAAAACCCTGCTTGGAATCTTGTGATTTGACTCTTGTGTTTAAAGGTTACTCATGCCTTGGCTTGGTCACAACAAAGTGTGAAATTCTCTGATATTGTTAACTTGAACTAGGCAAGACATTCCTCCGCCTCCATTCAGACCTTTTCCCCCCTTTTACACTGCAGGACTCTATGCATTAAGCACATTACCTCAACAAAGAATTCCAAAAACATGTGTTATATCTACCATTTTTAAGTCATCATACAATGTGAACTGAAGTCATATAGAAACACTGCCACTCAACTGTAGTATACAACTTGAAAGTTGCTCCCTAGCATTTCAGTCAAAGTTGATTTGGCATTGGCAACAACATGATTACCATATTAAGAGCAACTGTGTTTTGTACTACAGAAAACATTCATTGAGACTCAGGCCACATTTACACGAGAACGAAACGGCTTGTATCTGCATAGTTTCTCTTGCGTATAGCCCTATTATTTACACGAGGCCGTAACAAACGGACCCCACAAACAATAACGGGTCCCAAGGTGGATAGATTTGCAAACGAAACGCTCTGGGGGGTCAAACGAGTCCGTGTAATCGCCTCTATACGAATATTTCCTGAAAAAATAACGATAGCCCCACCTCTCCCCGCCTCTGCTGCTCACTGCTGTAGCATGGCTAGTGCTACTGCTATTGCCCATGCTACAGATGTTAGTACAACATCTACAGCTCGACCATGCTACAGATGTTAGTGCAAAATCTACAGCTCCTCTACCACAACCATCAGCAACAAGTGGACATGGAGAATTACATGAACTACTACATGTTGCTAAATCCACCGCGGGGCATAAACAGAAGGGTAGCCATGGCAACATTGCTGCGGGGCTGCTCCGGGGTCTTCTTCGCTGCTTTTGGTGTATTTTGTGGCGGAAGTTACAGCGCCACTTACAGTCCCGGCATATGTACTACAGCGTTTCCAGCGGTCTCGTTTGAACAGACACATTAAATGAAACGAATGCATGTGAACGGAAGACTTTTTTGAAAACGCATACTGTGCATAAACGCAAACGTTCCTGTGTAAAAGCAGCCTCATTTGTTTAAAAGTGCAGCAAATCAAACTCACATTTTAGGTATGTGTGTTTAGGCAAGTTCAATCAGGGCTGAAAGGTGGACTCCGCCACCAACAACAAAACCAAGTGAATAGAAATTAAATTGTACACAATGTAAATACATTGACGGCCTTGGTATCATCATCCAGATACATAATGTAAAACATGATTACCTGTTATTGTAATAGTGAGGAAAGTGTGACTATCAGAGGGTATATCATACTGTCTATAGACAAGGTTGGGGGTATCAACAAGGAAAAAAACTTTAATTTCATCTTTAATTCCAGATCAAGAGCTGGCATACTTCAGCTTTTTGACCCTTACATCAGCTTTTTTAAATGGACGCTGCTCAATAATATAAAACACCTTACAAACCTAGAGTTTCTATGTTCCAACGATTGTCTTTGATCACATATAACCTCAATCAGTCAAATAATGGCAACATTACATTTTGCCCTCTGCTTTTGTTTGCCAATTTGGCAGCTGATGCCTAGTTACTAACCTGGCAACCACTTTCAAACATTTGTTTCTGACTCTGAGGTCCATAAAACATGAAACAAGCAATGACTTCCAGGTGGCCAACTGGGAGCTACACTGTGAACCAAGCAGAGCAGCCGAAACTGATTCTTCTCTTGGTTATTGCTGCATTAACAGCACACTTTGTTTATTTCAGGAAAGCAAAAAGGGATACTGAACAATATTCAACGTCATTTGATAATGTAATGTAACCATGCTTTGTCTGTGAAGCTCAAAGTCTATTCCCTCTACTCCAGCTTTGTTCCAACTGTATGAAAAAAGCTCCTCTTAATCAGTTTTTGAAGAGTAAACTGTTCCCAAGCACAGCCTCTTGTGGAAACTGTTAATAACTGTACTTGCCGACAGTAACACTCAACTTTGATTGACACTTCCTGTACACAGCAAAGCTACCTGGCTGATCCTGAGCAGCAAACTGTTGGCTTCCTTCCCGTGGCTCAGTGCATTTGCATAACATTTGTGCCTCTTTAAGATTAAAGTGTCATTACGGGCTGCTTATTACTTCCTCTCTGTGGTCCCTTGTGACAGCAGAGGTCTGTTTTCATGCAGAACAAAGGAACAGATCAATAAATTAGCCATGTGTTAATGATGAGTAACCCGTCTACTGCCGGATGAGATTGGCCTCGAAAGTCTTTACAAGCCAGAAATACACATGGTCTTTGAAAGTTAGTCCCCCAAGGCTGTAGAGCAAGCAAAAGACCTTTGGAAATCAGTTAACTGTTGGCTTTAGTGTATTTATGCCAGATTTTACAATGGCAACAGGCTATGGGCTATGTGTCATGTATTGATTCAAAGCTCTTCTATTCTTGCATTCAGTTTCATTATGTTCAGAATAAGGCATAATTTCCTGATTATCCTCACTGCTTCTCCTGCCCTGCCACTGATTTCAGCACTCAATAACTGAACAGCTACACAGCAAATAGTGTAATTGTTGATCAGTCTGCTTTGAGAAGATTGGTTTCAAACTATTTGCATAATGAAGCCATAAACACATTTTTCAAAAAAGGTCAGTGCAGTTACTAATATAATGAAAAGGCTTTTGATTGCTGCTTTAATGTCAGCAGAGCAGAGTAAGGCAGAGTTTGGTCAGTTTAATAAATGGTTGGTGCCAGCGCTTGAGGCAGAGCAGCATACAAAGCAGCAGCAGAAGATAGTAACAGTTAACCATGGGGCTTGAGAAAATGACATTTTCACAGAGATGAGACGGAAGCATAACTGATCAGTGCGATGACAGGGGCCTGGCTCATTAGACGAGAGCTGCCATTTTGAAAGGACAGATTTTAACATCGGGTAACTTGAGGGGATGGGATGACATTCTCGTGCCGTAGCAATTTTCTTCACACCTTTATTAACTATAGATTTTTTTGAAATCTAATAACTGCCAACCTTTCCCACCAGACATGCTGTCCTTACACCCAGACAGATCTCAACACGGGCTGGTGCTAGACATACCTAGAGGATGTGTAAAGAAACAGTCAGAGGGGACCACTCGTTCCTCAGGAATCACACACACATTGGAGCCGCCTGCAGCATAAGGTCATGTGCCTTTTTCTGACAAGCCAAGGTCTATGCAGCCAGGGGGGAGAGGGGAATGGAGTGTGTGTGTGTGTGTGTGTGTGTGTGTGTCTTCAGGGGACGATTTACTTTTGCCCATTAAACTGCCAGAGAAACCCACTTGCACATCTAACATCGCAGGCATGTCTTGCTTCATCGGTGCCCCCATCTCATATGACCCGTCTGCCTCACAGTCCCACACAGGGCACTGCCTTAATAAAAATGAATCTGCCACTCATCAGTCATCCTCTCATTGCAATACTACTATGGAGTGTACTGACCCTAGAGCACAAACTTGGCACATAAACAAGTGATCATTTAATTAATTAATTGGCAAAAAGGAGGACATACTCATGAGATTCCCTGCAGTGATCATAATTATAACACATCTAGCATGAGATAATACAACTTATGCAAATTGTAGGCTATGAAAGCCTTGTATTTCTATAAAGGGGTGTGGCAGCGTAGGAGACACAGGCAGCCATCCCCACAATTCATGCAATATAACCTGGAAGAATAGCTGCTGCTGCTGCAGAGAAGCCATACATTATTCTACATGTCGCACTTTCCCCCCCCATGCTACTCTTATTGTACTGTGGCAACCACATGCACATGAACATAGGTTCCCCTGCAGGCTGTAATGTTTAACGGTGTGGTGAACTGAAGCCTTGGATTCCCCATATGGAGGAGCTGCTTCTTTAACACAGCAGCCACGCGCTTTACACAGGTGGCCGCCCTTTAATTTGCGTGGCAGACATGGCATTATTGACGAAATGTTTTTATGTTAACAAAAGTTGACAACAATTGCATGTGGCATGAGTGGAAGATTGAATGAGATGGTAATTTAACATGGCGGAGGCTGGCTTTCCCTTGGCCAGTGCAATGTTACCAGCCCCTCCGTGAACTCTCCATGCCTTTATGACTCTGCACACCCACCACAAAATACACCAAAAACAGCTTTG
The DNA here is from genome assembly GCF_902827165.1 of Trematomus bernacchii. NCBI lineage: Eukaryota > Metazoa > Chordata > Actinopteri > Perciformes > Nototheniidae > Trematomus > Trematomus bernacchii. Next base: position 2,331,267 of record NW_022987973.1, read on the forward strand.
CCAAAATAAATCGCCAAAACCGGTGCCACTGGAGAAGTCGACAATTAAAAAGGCTCCACAAGTTTGGTTGATTCAAATGAGCATGGCAGCCCCTGAACTTCGGCTGTAGCAGCGATACATTTAAAAAGAGCCGGAGGAGCAGACATGTGAAGCGGTCACAGAGGCTCCCATCCGGCAGACAGGCACTCACGCCGGGCTCGCACACACACATTATAACGCTTTGGTCGGAGAGAAGGTCAGGCAGATCTGTTCGTCTGCTGCGGGGGAGATGGCCAGCAGAATAATCGGATTACAGGTTTGTACACCTACCTTCAGATCCTCTACTGGGGCATTTCAAGCAAGGCAGCCCTGAGAAGATGCACATAAGCCGACAGTCCCGCTCCTCAGCAGTACAATATCCTCCGCGTTGAGGGAAATTTCCAAGTGGCTGGACAGTGTTTGAGCAGCAGCAGCGGCACTGTGTGTGTGTGAGTTTGTGTGTTAATGGGGAGGGGGGTACACTGGGGCAAAGAGGAAATGCGTCACTATTAATGGACCAAACGCTTTGTAGTCCACCCGCTGTCCACTGAACTACAAATGGGGTTGAATTAATTAATATCATTTATATTTGTACAGAAAACATTTTGTCACGTGTGATTATTTGTAAGAGCCATTACCTCACCTTAGAACGTTTTTTTTTAATTATAGGTCTAAAAAAGTATTAAATTATTGGTTGGCGCCTATATACAGTCTATGGTTGGCGCATACGATTATCAGTCCGGGTGATAAGTTATTGCCCTTCAAATATTGGTTTAAAGCCAAAAACAAAGAGAGGAAGAAAGGAGAATTCCCTGTGAAAGGCATCCAAACATCACCACCTGCTCAAATATAGGCCATTGTTTGTTTTACTGTAGACTGGGTGGTGAGAACCTGCGACCTCAAACCAGCCAACTTTATGCTTGTTTGTCCAACAAACCACCATTTTCAACTAGACTTCTGAATGGTACTGGCATTATTTAGTGCCTATGCTTGGAATATAAAAGGCAGACATGTGTCTGATGTGGTTTTTGTTTTTTCTGCAGAAAAGTGTATACAAGCCTACACATCCTACAGCAATGTGCACAGTAAAGGTAAATTACCAATATGAAAATGTTTTGATTAGTGGGTAACTAAAAACAAAGAAAGGCTAAAACAAAACAAGAGGGATCGGGTTAGACTGATTCTTATTATGGGCTAAACTCCAATAACCCTGGACTTTACATGTCCCAAGATGCAATTAAATAGCATCTTTGGATTTGTCACTGAGGTTGCCCACATCTTTCAAAACCAACTTCCAGTCTCAGTAAAACATTTTGTTTATTGTGCGTGGTTCCTTAATCAAGGTCGGGATAACCCAAATGACATCACTACTATGACCTCATCTTATTTGATCAATCTTGATAAACCCTCAGATACACAGGAGACACTTAACATACAGGTACATTTTGTTTCACAGGCTGCAAAGTATGCCTTGAATTTAGTTCACTGGTTATGTGTGAAATTGTTGGAGTGGCCCTTTAAGGCATGGTCTAAAATTATTTTAACCATTAAAAAACGTAATGGGGGGGCAGCTACTACCTGGAAATGGGAAATTTGATAGAGTTCATTATTTTTGCAGGGGTCAGGTGAGGTGAGGCAGGACAGAAATATAAATTGAGGGATTGGAGGCATTTGTTACACATGCTATTAGTGGAAACTGGGTCCCTGTTGTCAGGGTATACAGTTGGGTGAAATGTGAACCTCAGCGGGGGTGAAGCTTAAAGATGTTGACCCGAGCCGGAGCAGGACAATCTCAGATGGATTCCAGACATTCTGATGGAAGCCCCTTGTTACTGTCACAGCCATTAACACGTCTATCCCTCTGTCTGCGAACTATAATCTCTATACTTCCACAGACACTCCAACATAAATCATCACGTATGTAACATGGCAACGTGAGAGCCTTTTCAAAAATAAGAGCACATACCATTTCCAGGCAGAAATGTCTAAGGACGTCATCTGTGCATAAATGTACAAAAATTGTTTAAAATAACACCAAATCAGACTCAAAAGAAAAGGTATTACCTTTGAAATAGGATCCCAATTTTTTTTTTAAGTCTGAAAGATTTTCATGTTGACACTTTTGCGGTTTCCTTTCAACAAGCACCCGCAGGCATAGAAGAGGGGGGGAAATCATTTTTAAGTACAGCAGGCAGACCACATCAACAGTAGAGATGTCAGCTTTTGGCCTGTGTTCAACTTAACAGGAGATTAATGATAAGAGCCTAGTTCTGATGAAGTGTTTCTGTACTGCAAACATGAGAGTTAATGGAGTCCTTATAGAAACTAGTATGTGGGCTGGTGACCGTTTCAGATATGTTAGGGGAACGTGTGCCCGGTTAATTGTATTTAGCACAACCATGTTTATACATGGTATGGCCTATCAACTGTGCAGTGAATGCACATAAACTAATATTAGACAAATACCACCCCCCAGTGGTCAAATACATGCAGTACATATCACAGAAGAAAACACTGAACTAGTTGAAATTGTGGTAAGGAATTGAATGAATCTGCAGGGAATTCAGGATTTGTCCACATGACATTTTCGCATTTATTTTCTTATTCTTAAAGGTTTTATGAGAAAGACAAAGTATTTGTCATGCTTTGCTGCAATGTTCACTACACTGTTGCTCATTTTAATAACACACCCTGGATGGTATTTGGTTAGGTGTGGCGAAAAAGCCAACAGGTTGTATTTGAAGAACTTTACTTTGTTGCACAGTTGGCAATCATTTACACTCACCAACCGGGTCAACTCTGTTTTCAGTAGTTCTAAGGAAAGAAATATGTTGCTAATGGAGAAAGAAAATGACCAGTACATTGTTCAAAGCTCACCTGTTTTCCAAATGGCTCTAATCAATAGTTGAGGTAAAAGAAACAAAGTGAAACAAATATTCAAAGCTATTTTTACTTATAAGTTTAAACATTTTTACAAAACAAAATCAATAAAAATAACACAAACAAAATAAGTGCATCAGTTGATTGGAAACATTGTAAGAAGTATATTAAATCCAAATAAGCAACTGATGAGCAGATTAATTTGCAGAAAACAAACATTTACATCATATTTTAATCGGCTATGGCAAAATATTTTTTCAAACTAGGACAAGAGTAAATTGATAAATAACGCACACACTGGGTCTCTTCCATATCCCCATTAATAGGTACAATTTATTTTATGTTATTTTAAGTTTAGATCAAATTGTATTCTGCTTAAAATGTTTTGCACATTTAGACTTTGTCATTCCAATACTACACATACAATGTCCCACTGGAGGCTTTTCCATCTGAAAACATACTCATCTACTCCTCTGTACTACTCTCTTTGGGTTTCGGCTCACGTATCTCAGACTCCATCCCTGGCAAACTAGTTCTCCTTCGTGCAGCAGTCTCGATCTTCTGCACCAGCTCCACGTCCCACATATGCGTGACAAAGGTGAGCACCTCCCCTCCCTCCATCCCTCCTGCCCTCCCCACTCTCCCTGCCCTGTGAATGTAGTCCGTGTGGGATTCTGGGGAGTCATAGTTGACGACCAATCGCACTCGAGATGTGTCCAGGCCACGTGAAGCGATGTCTGTGCATACCAGCACATCTGCACTGCCCTTCTGGAAAGAGCGGAAGATTCCTGCCCGCATGGCAGCAGGCATGTTGCCATGCAGACGGGCGTGCTTCACCCCCATCTCGTCCAGCGAGTACCCCAGCCAGTTGACGGTGACACTCTTGTTGCAGAACACCAGTGCAGCACCGCCTCCTTCTTCCTGTTGGAGCTTCAGGGCCTGGTTGAGCTCCAGGATCTTATCAGCACCCTTCAACTTCAGAAACTTCTGCTTGACATGAGGCATGAGGAAGTGCAGCATCTTGCTTTTGATAACAACCATGCTGCCAAGATCTGTCACCTTGCTGAGCACTTCACCCACACCCCCAGGGAAGGTGGCCCCCACCACCAGCAGCTGGGCTTTATGGTCCAGGCCTTTTGTTTCCTTGGGATCACTAGAGATGTTTGTTTTGACAAGGATGTTCTCCAGCATGTCAGAAAAACTGGGGTCGAACATGGTGTCAGCCTCGTCTACCACGAAGAAGCTCAGGTCGGTCAAGTCAATGCAGCGTCTCCGCAGGGCCTTCACCAGAGCCCCTGGTGTGGCCACTAAAATATCCGGATGATCCTTCTTGAAGACCTCCTTGATGTGTCCTACACCTCGCCCACCCCCCACAGTCATCGTCCGTAAACCTAACTGAGCACACAAACCCCTGGACACAGCGGCCACCTGCTCTGCTAACTCTCTAGAAGGCACAATAACCACAGCACCAATCTTGTGTGCGCCTTGAGCGTACATCTCCGATTCCTTATCAGCCTTTAGCCTCTGAATAATAGGCAGGAGGTAACTCAAGGTTTTCCCACTGCCAGTCTCCGCAGCACAGAGAATATTGTGACCTTTCATGACCTTTGGGATGGTCTGCAGCTGCACGGTGGTAGGGTTGGTAATGCCGATTTTCTCCAAAGTCTCAACCAGCTCCTTACAGATGTGGAGGTTATTAAACGTCACAGCTGCTTCCTTTTCAACTTCTTCATTCTGGTTTTCAGCAACACAAGGGGCCACCGTCCTCATGTTGTTGATGGTGAAATAGTCCCCAAATGATTTGTTGTGTTTCCATCCTTTCGAGGAGAGGACGGGCTGCTCGAACCTCCCGAGAGTGTATGCTCCAGTCTGGTTCAGATCCGGGTACTTGCTCTGGATCAGCAGCTTGCCAGCTCTGACGGTGTTGATCTTGTTTTTACCTCGAGTCTGCTTCACATTTTCCACTTGCTTCTGCATGGAGCGAGGGATCCGAATAACAGTCTCTTCCGGCGCAGCTACTGATTGATAAAAGCGAGTCTGGCTAACAGGACAATGAAGGCAAGAGTACGCCGACACAATAACAAACTTACGAGAGTTGACTCTATTTGAGATTGCTCGGGACGCAGCCGAAGCCAAATATGCGACCTTCACAGAGAGCATTTTGTTTTTAACCGGCTCTATAGCAGCTTAGAGTCCCGTGACAAGAATTACAACGCAAAGAAAATACTAGACCAAGAAAACGAGACCAGTTTAGCGAATTGGGAATCTTATGGAGTCACTTCACATGTTCAAAAACACCGTAGATTTGTTAGCATCCTCTTTCAAATGACAGCAACACAACGCCATGCTTTGTTGGCGAATGTTGATGATGTCGACTCGGCGATGAGTGATGACGTATGTAGAAATGCAAAATCTAGATTTTCAACAAATCTAGATGTGTAGAGGTGTAGCCTACTTCTAAAACCACCACATGTATTTGTTAACTTTGTTTTCTCTAAAGTTTCAGACTTAGATTAACAATACAAAACATAATCAACACAAATATATATTGTATTTGTATTTGTATTGATCCCTTGGGAGGTTCATTATCTGCCTGGCATTAAATATAGGCTTAGTATAATAAAAAAGCTTCTTCTTCCCCAGCTGTAACATTAAAGTGATTAACACATAAGACATCAATAATTACAATATACATAGGTCATAAAGTCATAAAGTCAAGTTCTACCAAAATGGATATGGACTGCCTGCTTTAACCACTGAGCTATACAGCAGCTTGTGCAGGTAGGATTGATTTGAAATCATTGGATCACATGACCTTTTTTCGTGTACAATTTGACACAAAGCTTTCAAATAAAAGTGGGACTGGTCAGAGGAAGTGAAATAAAATATGATGGCAACTCAAAGATATTGTTAAAGACACGTGCACAACTTTCAGAGCAATTGAAAGTGCATTTATTATAAATGTTGTCGTATTCACAGAATACAAGGCTACCAAGCAGAACAACATTGTGTGAAACACGCACAGACACAGAAATGTATAAATATTTAAATGTAACTGAAAATAAATGTAGAAATACATTAAAGCTATATAATAATGCATGTTCTGTTTTATTCTCAACTTTTACTTTTTTATTTATACATCCATTTATTTATTTCCATATTTATTGATTTTTTCATGTCTTTTTTTATTCCTGTATTTATTCTGTATTAATGCATTTATTTATTTGTTACTTATGTCATGATCTGTCCTCCATACCTGGCTCCTGTGCATAAAAGTACAAATTCACTCCAAATCACATCCCAGTAAGAAAGACCTATAGTTGGGCGTATATATAATAATGGTTTGATATGTGTAATTATTTCTATTGATACATGTTTTCAACATTTAAACATAAAGTTTAGTTTTCAACTAAATGACCTATTGATTCAGAGGCAAGACACTCGATTTGCATGATGATCACTGTTTCTCCTGAAGTCTTGTACATTGTAACCCTGTTCTCATGATAACTCAATCCCTGATCAATATACAATGAATCAGCACTGCAGTACAGTTATAAAAGAGATTAAAATAGATTAGAAAAGGGTGAGAAAAAGTGCCGTCATTGACACAACAGTGACTGTCGATAACTGCCCACATGACTCTGACCTCTGGTCAATTCTCTTCAGCATTTTGAGGCACAGTAAAGTATACACTTGCATTTATCTGAGAATTACCAAAGAAAGCTTATCAACATTTTCATTTGATTATTGTAATTAGATGTATTAATCTTTTCAAGCATGTCAGCTTAGCATGTACACTTATAAATTACTACTTAAAGGGCTGCCTTGGGGCTTTTAGGGGCATAAACTATGCTGCTTTGTCACTGGGAGTGTAAACTAATAAAAAGGAGACTAATCTAACTAGGCATGCATTCAGAGAGGGTCCAAAGGGGGATTTCACTCTCTGCTGTTTGGCCCTGTCTTTGCTCAGTTGGCTACCAAGAATGTTTTCATTCATTTGTTTTGGTTTACAAATTGTATCCTCATATCCTATTCCTTTTGTGCAAAGTAATTACAGCAGCCTGCAGCAGTGTGACTGTCACATGAAGCATTGATTGTACAGCAGCTACCCTTCCCAAATGAATCGGTTCACTGATTGATTTACTGTAGCATCACACACACTTCCAGTAATAGAATCTCTGTCACATGTTGGACAAACCAATGCTGCATAAATCCCTACAAACTGGGGTCTTTGATCACGGTCCACCAAGAAAGAGGAAACAACTGAGCTGGGCTTACCAATACTTCTTTAACAGAATCAAAATCAGAATTAGATATATTGCCAGGTTTAAACAAGAAGGAATTTGCTTTGGTGTAAAACGGTGCTTACATAAACACAGTAAGATAAATTAGGTTGTAAAATAAGAGCAAATATATACATATTACTAAATCCATAGTAAACACTGTTAAGTATTAATGTAAAACATTTTTACAAGAAATATGGATATACAAAAATCGAAACACAATGAGAACATGACAAGTGAAAATAAATGAATATGCGCAGTATATCTGAATTTAAAAGTTAAAGAAATGTGTTTTAATATTGTGCTTTATCCAGTCTTTATGACTCCTCAAAGCGCTTACATTTTCTTCATCTTAAATGAGGTAAATTCTCATGAACTGTATATTTTATTTTCATCTCAAGTCTTTGGACTTGTTATTGCCGACCAGTGAGAACACGGTCCGACTCACTCATCATAACAAGCCAATTTTCTGTTTCGAAAAATGAACAAAAGAGGGCAGCATAAATCAAGAAGGAAGATTTCAAGTCATCTGAGTTCCTGATCAGAGCTGCGAAAGAACGTTTTTGTGGTTCCCATTCTTCTTCCAGATTGTTTAAATATAAATGAAACATATTGGTTGTCCAGGATTTTTTATTCTGCAGTTAAATTCCTCATAATCTCACTATTCCAAATTATTATCACATACTGCAAGTCAATCACAGATAAATAAAGACATGAAATATCAAATAAAGTTAAAGATTGTTGTATTTACTTTTCAAATGTTGGAGAACCTATATAAATACAATCATGTCTACAAAACAGTCTTATTGCTAGTCTTTAATCTCTTGTGAGCTGACATTCTGATCCAGAACTTTGTGCAATGTAATATTTCTTGACATTTAGTGAAAATCAGAATCAGAATAACTTTATTAGAGTGGAAAAGTACAGTGTTATAGCAAAAGTGAAGATAGAGACAACAAATAAAACACTATTCGATAAGGGCATGCACATGATATTAAAATAGATAAATAAAATCACTGTGTTGCAAAAGTAGTGTGTTGCATTTCTGCAGTGTGTGCAAACCCCAATCCTTGAAAGAGTGACACCTCTCAGAAAGGACCAGTGTGGGGGCAGATGCTGTTGTTTTTCCCTTCATAACTTTCTCTGCAGCAACACAATATCACAAACCACATCTACAGCCTCCCACACAATTTGTTTTCTTTATCTTCTCCCTTCAAAGGTCATTTGCGAAGATAAGAGACGTCAGCAACCTGAATTAGACTCACTCGGGTGGGTCTGTGGACATGATTGCTGCACAGGAGAAAGTTCAGCCACACATTCATATTACTTTATAAATCAATGAGAAGATATTTGTGATGAAGGAGAATGTAAAGTCAGTGAATTAAGACTTGTTTTGATTTATTACAACTAAAACCTTGTGTCCTCTTATTCTCGTTTCTTTTGTAAGCATGTGGCACTTATTATAATTTAAAGAAGCGTAATCTTCAATGTGCTTGAACCATTATAAAGTAACATTCTGTGCTTGACATTGAAATATGTTGAAACGGGGAAAGAATCACAGCTCAAGAGGATATTCCAGTTGCAATTATTTATCATTTGTAAGTTAACCCTAGAATACTTGGTTGTATTGATAAATATAATCATCTCTTAAGAGGGACTGAATAGAGATTGAATTGGTTATTACTTACGTGCGACAATGAGATTTTTGCAATAATAATGTGTGATTAAATGACAGTACCTATTCAAATTATTTCTCAAAAATAGCTACTTTCTTGAACTCTTTTCAACAAAAGCAATGCTACTCATTTATTACTTATTTAAGTTAAGTAACTATAAGCCTGTTTGAGTAGAACATTTCAAGTACTCTGTAAATGGAGCACTACATGTCAGTCTTAAATGGCAGGTGACGGTGGAAATTGTATAAAGTTTGGAGAGGAAAGAAACAAAAAAACAGTTTTGGTGTATGTTCCAAACTATACTTTGAATATATAAACAATAACCTTTACGTTACTAAAATGTCTGTTGTTTCAGGAGGGCGCATAGAAGTCAAAAAGGGTTAAACCTTTTGCTTTTGCAGGGAAATAAAGACCACAGGAAATGTGATATTGATGCTTTCAGATGCATTTGTGAGCGGAGCGCTTGTCTTTACGCCCACATGCATCTAGAATATATGTAGTGTGCATGTGTCAGACAAATAAGAAGCTGCTATTTGGTGTGCATGCAATTTGTTTTGAGGATGGACTGATTCACATCAAATTGTGGTCTTGCAGAAGTTATTTTTATAAATGATCTTTGAGCTTGTTTTACCAGGCGTGTTTGAAAAAACAAACGTAGTTACTTTTATTTTTGCAAAAAGAACAAGTGCTCATTTGTGTCTTTTATTGCAAGTTGATCTTTGAAGCCCTAAAATATTGTTCCAAGTTTATGAATGTAGACTGGTTTTATTAGTAGAAGCAGTAATGCACATAATAAAAAACATACAAAGTTTTATAATTCGGCTTATCAGTGTTGCAAAAAACTTTGGCTAAACATTCAAACCTTGCTGGATAAAGGCAGATGTTGTGAGTCTGTGTGTGTATGTGTGTGCATAGTACAAGGAGAGAGCATTACAAAATAATATGAATACCCGCCACTCATAATGTACAGTTTATAATGTATGAAAATAGAAAATAAGTTGTGTGTACTTTACTTTGGACTGATACTGTATGTCCAGCCGGATGAAAGCAGGAAATTACTGAAAATAAATATAAATATTGTCCAGCATCAAATCTCATCAAAGCAGCAACACATTAAAGCTTTAGAGTGCAGCAAGCTCTTTGTCACTTAAGCCAATAAAGATTAACCTGAGGAGATTGATTGAGGGGTTGGATAGAGTCACAGAGGTTAATGGGAGTGGAACAGCCGTAAACAGACAGATTTACTATTGCTTTATTTGAGCTGCAGATCAACTCCTCCATCCCTATCTCTGGTGAAAAAACAACTAAGAATTTGATTGGGATATAACAAACCAACTACTAATCCCTTAAAGCAGGAATATGTATGCGCAAGAAGCAAAACTACTCAGTAAATTGTCACGTCAAATCACAAATCTAATAGTGTGCTAATTTAAAAATGTAGGTGTAAGGAATCTCTTTCATTGTCTAAATAAATGTAATGTAGTAAAAATTATTTGGTCACAATGCGTTCCTGTTCTCAACTAACTGCACCTTTGGCAATCATTTTAGTATAGCGTCCTGATGAAACACTCACTCAGTCTCACCCAGTGAAAAAATCCCTGTTAGCAATGAAACTAGAAAATAACATTTTAAAGAAACTTCCGTCACATGCTTCTATGATCAAGGATAAAGCGGCAAATACTGTAACTAGTGTTTAAACCATGTGCTCTTGAAATACTAAAAGCATTTTTTCTCATATTGCACATAGCTTGATGTATAATCGATAACTCAAATAGACAAGCCTAAATTGGTTGTTTTGAAATAAATGTGAACCCGTGCTGACAGGCTCAAGGGATATAAAGGCAGAAAGTGCATCATGTCATTATACTTACCAACCCTGGCTTGTTGGAACCACACACAGTGGCAGGGTTCAGGGCCAATCGGATGTAAGCTAATGGCGGAAGAGAATGGAGGGCCAATTAAATGATCAAAGTAAGACCTAGTTGTTGCAAGGTCAAAAGGTTTGCTAAATGCAATTTAAACGTACACTTTGTTGTGCAAAAACAGCTTATAACTAGTGATAAGACATAATAAGAGATGTTAGATATTTATTTAGGTAACATTATTACGAATATTCTTTGTTTTCTTGCATGCCTGCATCAAAATCAAAGGTGTTATTTGTACACAATATTGCAAGAAATACTCATGACCTCATTGTTTTATACTCTTAGTTGTTTCTGGAGTAATTAATAGCTAAGTGTTTCCCTTTTATTATTGTTAGGATTGTATCAGTGTTTATATATTAAGTATATTTGGAAAGATGCACTTTAGAAAGGGATCGAATGTATTTGATGTGTATTATTTTGCATCCAATGAACTAAATATAGCAAATAACAGACACTATGTTTTATGCCTTTAACTTTAAAAGTCTTTGATTTAATGTTTTGACCAGAGGTGGAATAAGTACTCAGATCTTGTACTCAAGTAAAAGTAGAAGTACAAGAGTGTAGGAATACTCTGCTACATATTAGTATTTTTCAGAATAACATATTATATGTTCTGATTATAATTATTGATGTAATAATAACGTGTTATCAAAGCTGGGAAAGGTGCAGCTATGAATGACTTTGTATACTGCAGGGTAGTTTGTTAATTTTACTCCAGGTGTAACTAAAGTCTTATTTAAGTGTTGATTATTCTATTTCACATCATTAATCGAAATCTGCAAAGTAACTAAAGGTATTACATAATTATAATGGAGTGAAAGTACATGATTTATCTCTGAATTGTACCTCAAAATTGTACTTGAGTAAATCCTTAGTTACTTTGCACCTTTGGTTTTAACTGAAATTAGGAGATTGTGTGAAATGTGTGTGTGTGTGTGTGTGTGTGTGTGTGTGTGTGTGTGTGTGTGTGTGTGTGTGTGTGTGTGTGTGTGTGTGTGTGTGTGTGTGCGGCGTACCCTGTGTTGTGTTGTGTCTGCTGACGTCACCACTGGAACAGCCTTGTCACGCGGGGTTAGTAAAAGTTGGGATCGGAGCTCCGGAGAGAGAAACAGACAGGAGGAGAGATAGAGAGAAAGAGATAAAGAGGGGACGGACAATTAACCAGACAATTAATCGGCTTTTATAGCAGGGAAAGCGCTTCTTCTTTGTTGTAGATTAGCTCGGCACACAGAGAGAAACAGTGAGGGAAGAAGAGACAGAACGGACAGACGACTTTCTCTGAAGTTACGAGGAAGAGCAGCAGCCACCGACCTGTATTTTGGATTTGTCTAACTAAGGGGGGGAAACACGGCTTCGTGCATGGCCATAACCGCTTATAACTTAAACAAAAGTTGAAGTTCGGAGTCGTGACAGTCGGTAAATGTGGTGACATTTTTTTAGGAGAGCATACATTGCTCCATCGGTCGACGGTCGAGTGGCGGGGTAAAAACCCGAGCTGTCAAACCCGATGACGACTGCTAACTGCCCCGGGAATGAGGAGCTGGACTTCAGGCTGATCTTCGGGGAGGACGGGCAGCAGCAGCCGCTGGGGCCTGCAGGTCAGTGTGGTCCCTTTGGGGTTATAATGTTACTGCATGCATTGGAAGTATACTAAGACACTGTACTGTAACATTAACATAAGTTACTCACCTAAGCTGCTGCTGGTTTAAATTAAACCAACAGTATTTGACTGCAATATCAAAACCGCAAGCCATATGAAAGAGGAACCGAACCTTATAAGTGTTGTAATACTCTTATATTAAAAAAATATTTCTGTCATGGTCGCCTAATGTCCACAACGCCAGCTGTCATTAGCCTGACGTGCTAGCAAGTTAGCCTCAGTGCAGTCATTGTCACGGCTAATTAAACTGTTCATCCAGGTAAAAACAACACTTGTAAATGCCCCATTTCATTTTGCACCTTATAACTTTTCTTCTGTATACGTGGAGGCTGTGTAGCTCAGGCGGGACTGCAACAGTTAGGTTGATGTTGTGTAAGTGAAGCAGAAGGAGGGACCAGTTTGAATGTCACTGAGACACATTTCTGCAAAGCTGCACATGCTAATGTTGTCATAACTTTTAAGCACTTGTTTTTCACAAAATAAATCAAAAGTAGGACAGTTGCTGTTTAAATGACCAATATAGGCTTTGCAGTATATTTGTTATTATAGGCAAGTGGTTAATACATATCTTTATTTAATTTAGCAATATTTAATAGTTATTAGTTATTATTGATGTTTGTAATGTTAAGACACATTTGATTCCACAATTAGCCTTATATCTGAGTGTGAAAAGTTTTAAAATAGGTCCTAGCTAGTTAAGGCACACTTTAGTCTGTTAAAGTTTGTCAACTTTTTCAATAGTTTAGGTAGCAATGTTGTCAAGTCCTTTATTACTGAAACTATTGACCCTTGACTTTTTGAAACAATTTGCTCATGGAAATGATGGGTTACCCACTGCTGAATTAAGCATTGTTTGATATGTCATGATGTTCTGGACATAAACAAAATGTATGCAAAACCATCAGATCATTGTTATGGTGCTTTACACCTTTAGAAGAAACATTTACTCTACCCAACATGAACAATTAGTCATAAAGGCTATTGGACCTGTTGTTACCTGTTACAACAAAGCAATATAAAGAAGTTAAAATAGACTTTCTCCTGGTGGACCAGTGATTCTAGGTGCGCACCATGCTGAATGAGATGCCGTGGGGTTGAATCTAGATGATAATCTTTCCCGCATGAAACTGCCCTCTATTTCCCCCAGGCTGAAGTATCCTACAATATGAGACATTTGTCTATCAAAAAGGAACACACTTAATGGCAATCTGGAAAACTATTGTCAGAGTAGAAACAAAGAGTAGGAAAGGATTGAGCAATGCCAGGCTGTATTAGTTATGTTTAGTTAAGTATAATGACAAACAATCATAATAGTAGTACATGCAAACAAAGTTAGATCACAAACTTGATAGTAAATAGGAAATCTATGAAGTCAATGAATGTCTTTAATTGCTAGGACAGATATATAATTAAATTAAAGTCATTGCAATTAGTTTCCCAGTTGATTTATTGACGCAGTAATAGAATGGTTCTGTCTGATTTCAAATGTAATTTCTCTCAGTGAGGTGAGAGCAGGTATGCAAATAGTTATGTAATCCTGTCAAACAGCAAGAACGTGTTAGGGTACCTGGGTTTGAAAAGCAAGTTTAAAATTCATTTCTTAGTGAAATGCTTTCAGTTACAGGCTGCTTTTAGTTTATATGACTTTACATTACCAGTGTTGTTGAACTTCACAATGGTCATATCCATTTAAAATAATAAATGGAATGAATGCTTGAATGTAAAAAAAATGGCATTCTAGTCCTGACAAAAATACGTGTGTCAGGACTACCATCAAAATGACTTTCAGTTTATTGACTATATTTAACACGTGGATACATTGACTCATTTTGCATATGCCTAAGTGTGTGTTTTTATTTCAGCTGCTCTAGGCAGTTCCTGTTTAATGCCAATATCTAGCAAAATGCGAGTGTGTATAGTTGTTAAGTATTATGATTGACAGGAGCAGATTTCATCCTTTTCATAATGTTTCTTTATTGTCTGCAAACACTTGAAAAAAAACGAATAAATCAGGAGTTCTCATAAAACAGGGATTTGCAGAAGTCTACACCCAGCATCACAATTGCAGACAAAACTTTCTTGGTTGAAACTAGACAATATTTTTGATTTTAAAGGATTGAGTCTTTTAGATAGTATATATTGTACAGAAGCTGAGTGATATAAGATGTACGGAAGATCATAAAGTGGATTTCAACCCTCAAATTCATTGATTAATGCCATCTGTGTTAGTCTTCCATGCTAAATTAATCTTCTTCATCTGTTTCTGTCTTTGGGCATTAACCATTGGAACATGTGAACGCTGTCCTTTTCATGGGGAAAGTAATGACTTCATGAAGTTTTGGCTTATGCAGATTTAAATAAAGTTTTCCTTCGATTAAGAGAAGATTGATTTGGAGATGGGACGAAGGGAAAAACTTGCAGTTGGAATAATTTCGGAATAAAAGCACCACTGTGCAAGTGGGGGCGCATGTCCAAATGAATAACTGAAGTGTAATGCAGGATCACACAGCCAGAGTCACAGGGAGCTGCACACTCCTCAGTTGTTCTTCCACTGTGCAGGCAGGGATCAAGTCAGGGCTTGTTTTTGTTACAACCTGAAGAACTTCTACTGTGAATATCTGACAATATCTACTCCACTTAGCTCCTTATTGTTATTGCGGCTTGAACTTGTTGAACGTTGTGAAAAAAAGTGAGAACTCTCCCCAAATAAAAACGGACCAGTGCCACATCATACCTTATTTAAGAAGAAAGTACGAATATGTTACCATACTGTACCTTTGAAAGCTGGTTGCTCATATTTATGACAAATCTCCTCTACATATTTGTTTTATATCTTGTTCTTTAATTTAGCTGACTGTTGGCTTTCTGCTCACTTTCTCTTTTAGCAGAATTCTGAGATTTCTTGTTGTCTTTCAGCATTTTTACTTGTTGTGAATGTGATAAGAAATCTGTGTAATATCGTGGTTCAGAAAAACGCCCTTCCTATGTCTGTCTTTTTTTGTTCTGCTTTTCTTTGTCTGTTTGTTATGGGTGTTTGTCTTCTCACTTTCTTGCTCTCTCTGAGTGTTTTCTTGTTGCTCAGGAAACCTCTTTGATTTGAAGTATTGCTGTTAAATACAGAGGAATCAGCCACTTGACAGAAAGGGGTTTCCCGAGATGATATACAGTGCCTGCTGAATAGAAGTTCTTCTGTGAATCAGCAGAACTAGAAAGAGTCATTCATAACATTTACTGAAAAAGTTGTGAAAAAAGGATAATAGCTATAGAATCAACACCAGCATTATAACAAAATATATAATTAAAAGTATCATCTAGCAATATTTTTTCACAGTTAGGGGATGACCTAATCCAATATTAATTTTGGTTTTACTTTAAAAGACGTATTATTTGCATTCATTGGGTGTAGTCTTGTTTCAGGAGAAGGTTTCAGAACCAACGCCAACAAAAAAGTTCAATATATACAATTCTACCGTAGCAATATGGCTTAGTGCATATACTGTATGTTGGACAAAGAGTAATAAAAACATTCTGTACAGCAATGTCAGAGATAATGCAACATTTTAGAAATAATCAGAGTATTCTATCTGTAGTATATTGTTTAATATGTTAATGGTGAAAGCCTCACCATTGTGTGGTTGGCTGAGTCAATAATACCGAAAGTTATTTTCCACTTTTTAACTGGTGTATGGTCCGCTTGAAAATAGTTCATGTTTTACCTAGACTCAAAAGAGTCATTGGCTGAACAATTGTCTTTTTTAAACTTTGAGATAACGTGGTTAGCTTTTACATCGAGTTATTTTGACCCCTCTGACGTTTCCTAATCATAGTCAAGACATTGGAAAATGCATAGTTTGATTCTTTGTGCTTGAATTATGCTATTTTCCCTTACTCTGCTTTATGAGAGGGGTTTTAACCAATTGACTTTTTAAAACTAATGCAACAACAGGTATAAGTAGTTTTAATATTAGCTCATAGACAGATATTCAAAAACCTAAAAAAAACCTTTCAACCCTTTCAAGAAAGTCTATTAGAAATAGTTAAAAAAGTTATCCCTCTACTTTAGACTTCATCCGGCCACTTCACAATAAACTCCTTGTATGATATAACATGTATGATATTAAATGAAAAGAAGAAGTGTGCATTTTAACGTTTTCATTAATAGCAACTCCCCATTGCCTGTTCTCTTGCTTCGTTGTTTTACAGCAGATTTATCTTGAGATGGTTGAGCAGCTTAGAGTTTTTTTTCTTTTTCTAATTTGTCAATTTAGGCTGTTGAAAACCAACACGCGTAGGCGGCCTCCTGTAGATTTACATAGGCAGGGGAAACCACGTGTCAAGAAGTATCTCAGTCATGTGTTGAGTAGCTTTATGCAAAAACGTCTCTCAATCCCAGACGTTGTAGCTCATAGTTATCATTGTGAAGCCAACGACACTGAAAAGAGTCAGTAAGAGACACTTTGCCGCTACAGACAGGCCTCACACCTGCTTTCAACTAAGGTTAAGCTTGGTTGAACATACTAACTATAGAACATATTTCCCCTTTCACTTATTTTGAATCTAATTTCGTAATACAAATACTCCATCTCACACACAACATGTATTTGGGCTTATCGCTTAAAGTACCACTTGATCCATTGGTGATAGAGTGGTGATAAAAGGAGTTGTAGAACAAAGGTATTGGTGAGTTAGGGTTATTCAGGTCCAAGCAGTGGCCTCATTGGGCTTTTGAGGTGGTATGAGTCAGTGGGGGTGCCCTTTATGGGTGGTATGGTAGTCGATCCATAGCGGAGGTGTCTGGCTCTCTGCCCAGACATGCCATGTGGGGTTCAGATGGCAGGGGGTAATAAAAGGAGAGGGGGGCACATTGCTTACTTGGCGAAGATGAACAGCCTTTTTGTTTACCCACTGACTCTTCTTATCTAGAATGTTCTTTTCTTACTTTTGTATATACTCCATATACATTGACTTCTTATCTCAAACCCAAAGACGTTTTTGTGGTTTGTCAATTGCCACCATACCAGGCGGTACGTTGTAGACCAGCCGCCACCAGGAAGACTGAGGCTTCTTTCCTTTCTCACGTCTTTTTCTCAGGATGTGAAAGAGACCACCAGTGACATCAGAGAGGTTGATCTCGGCTAATGAAATCTCCAGATGCCAGCAGTCACCACAACCACTTACTGACTAGTTGGGTTTGATTTTGTTCTGCATGCTGTGGCATTTATTGTACCTATAGGATTGTCTTTGCAACCTTTGCAACCTTTTTAGCTTCAGGGATCAAACTGAGGGCAGCCATTGGAGAAAGCTTTTTGCCCTTGTGTATGTTGTTGTCATTGCTCCGCTTCTCTGAACCAAGAGCACGATCCTCGCAGTCCTTGTCGTGGGAAAGACTGAAATTACATCGCTCTCATGGTGGACTATTTTGAGCTCCCAGAGAGAGTGGCAGAGGGCAGGCGGCAGGTTCTAGTGACTTGTTTGTACTTAGTGCCGGAGAACCCCTCTAGTCCCAGCACGTCTGCAGCCTTCAATTTTTTACTGCTCAAGCACTTTGCGATCTTAACGAGGAGAGGAGTGGAAGAATGCTGTGCGCTACATCGCCAGGTGAGTGTGCCGGCACTCCCACTCTCTAGCCAGGTGTGTGTGTGTGTGTGTGTGTGTGCGCGCGCGTGTTGGTCTGGACTTTATATGAGGGGTGGGAGCCACCACTCAGACAAGCAGCTGTCATCAGAGTACAGGCTGTACTGAAGTGCTGAAAGATGACGAATAAATACGTTTTTATTTATTTATACACGTATGGCCAATTTTAGTGAACAGTCTCACTTTTTTGTTCAAATATGCCCACATTTCGATTTTGTTGATATAGTTGTATGTTGTATGCACTACACTTGATTCTCACTCTGCTAATATGCAATTATAACGTGTCTCTTTTGCACATTTGATTAGGAGGATTGTTCATATTACACATGTAGGACATGGATACTTTTTAATATGCATTAGTTGAGTTATTTTAGACAACCACAGGAGATAATATACCTATATATATAATCAAAAAGTAAATAAAAGAAGAGAGGAAAACACACAAACAGAGCTAAGACGGTGGAGAGATTGAGAGTTAGAATGTCCATAGACTTTGTAAATATTATAGTTTCATATTGAAGGCTTTATGTGACAGAAAAAGAGGGTTTATGGAACTACAGGTTCTAATACTTCTATGAAAATGTAAAAGGCAGAGAGGTGAAAGGTCAGACAGTCATGCATGAGGTCCACATGTGGGGCTGGATCTCCATGTGGGTGCCCCATGACCCTACTGAACTGGAGGGGTCCCAGCACCCAGTGTGATGAATGAGACGTTTGTTTCCCGGGGCGAGGCATGAGTAAGTATGTGTGGCATCTGTCTAGTTTAAATTTAGTGTAACTGAAGCTACCGCTGGCTGCGCTGTATCAACATGTCAGAGGCTGCATTACACCAGAGAGAAAGCTGTTGAACTTCTGCATCTGGCTTCTTTTTCTCATATTTTCTTTGGTCTCTTTTACTATGAGGCTTGCTCCTCAGGGATTACGCTGTTTTGAATCCCATTTTATTTTAGGCTGACCCTCAATGCCTTATTTCAGTCAGGCTAATGCGTGGTCACCTCTACATCAGGCACTTCCCACTCCCGTTAGGTGTGAAATGATCATTCTAAAATGAGTGTGCAAAAATAACGTGAGGATGCGCTCCAAAATGGTATGGGCTCTTCTATGCTTTAAAATATATATTTTTCATAATCTTGCTGACAAACAAACCAAAAAGATAACCTTTTTGGCGGATGTATGTATTTAAATATAGTGACTTCAGTAGTTACATTTTTAAAACTTGTAATGCACCGGTTTGATTTTCACTGCGTAATGAGACCACATGGGTCACGGTTGGAATGTGGACCATGTGGACTTTGACAGCTGGGTATAAAGCCCACACTAATTGTGGATAGAGGTTTTAAAAATATGAACTACTGATCACATAATGCACATTCTTAAAAGTTTAAAACATGAATCGGGGCCCCAAGATATTCTAGTCCTCTTGGGGAAACCTGTATGAACTTGTAGAGCTTTGAAAAACACAAAAATGAAGTGTTTACCTACTTTAGGCGTAGTTATTTTCTGGATTTCAATTCCATTTAAGCTTTTGGAGTGGGAATTGCTGCCTTCCTGTTTTTTCCTTGATTATTTCCTGTTGATCACAAGCTCGATAAAGAGCAACAGCACTGTTGTGAGACTCTCAGAAACTCAGCAGATGGACCCTTTACTTGAGGACACTGCCTTTCTTTTCACCACCTCACCATATGCTCATCATCCATGTGGTTTTGCCGGTACGCTTTAATTAATCTACGTGAAGGTGGGTCAAGACCAGGAGGTTGTGGTGGCCACTGTTGACATGTGGAGATAAGGAAAGTGTACAGAGATACATATAAAACAATCCGTCCTATGTATATATACTTAGTTCTAAAACAAGCATTACTGTGTTGATGCTTGGATATTTCAGGAACATAGTATATACAGTATAAAGTATAATAATCTCTATGATTTGTTATGGACTCGGTTGGAGGATATTGGTTGACACACTTGTGCATTTATCAGTGGTGTGTATATATACTGTAGACTCACTACTAAGACCTGCAGTTAGTAAATGTCACCTCTTCTCTTGCTCATGTCTCTCGCTTTGTATTTCTCTCTCAAACACACACACTGTCTCTCGCTTTTTCTCCCACATATAAGGCCCACAAAAGCTTTCCCTGCATGTCCCTCTCCCTCTTGCTTTCTCTCTCTTTCTCTCTCCCCCCGGGCAGACTTTTTCAGGCACATGCACAGTCAGCCCTGACAGATTGTTTAAATGTCAAGCTGCTAGCAGTAGCCTCTGATGTTATCTGCTCTGGGTTATTGCAGGCCATCAAGCAGCTTGTGTTCGCCTTGGAGGCCAATATCCTAATGCACTCTCCTGCTCCCACTGACAACCAATACATACATAAAGCGAGTGACACACTGTTTTGTTTACATGCACACAAGAAAACAGGTTAGTGGAAGAGGCAAAGTTAAGCGGGGGAGTAACAGCATTTTATTTTTGATGCACTGTGAAAACCTTGTGGTTACTCAAAAACCTGAGTTAACGTGCAAGTGACATCAAGAAGTAAAAGTGGAGTAAAGTTTCTTAAATGCATGTAAACACAATTGCATGTTAAAGATGAGGCTTTATACCAGACAAGATACATCAGTGAATGCATATGTAATAGCTAATATTGATTGAATAGTGGTGTATAATTATTTCGACAATCTGGTTTCCTTTTCTGTTGGATTTAATACTTATACTGTGGATTTTGGACCAACACATTTATCAACCTTATGAAAACCTTTGTTGCAATCAGGGATGGGGTTTGGTTGTGGTCATATCTGTCAAATGAGTATGGTGTAAACCTCCTGAGGCATTTGATCCAAATACACATCACTAAATGTAATTTCTGTGGTCATTCAGCTGTACGCCCTGAAAAAACATTTTGTTACAGACATATCTTACATTATGTGGCGTTTGTCTGAAGTGCTGGATATCTGTTTTTTCCTTGTCTAATGATTTCAAATAAATGTCATATCAAGGCATTTGTTTTGATCAAATTGTAATTATTAAATGTTGTTTGATATCTTTTTAAAATCCAGTTTTTTTTTACCGGTTAGGGTTAGGGTTCAATTGCACGTTTATAGTTTGCAATTATAGCCCTGCAATTTCCATGAAACCTATTATTTGATTACATTGTAAGAATAACCCTTTCCTAAAGCCTAGATCTCTTTATAGTACCAAATAATGTACTCTTAAGGCAATTAGTGATGTGTTTGAAAGGGATCTTCGTGTGTTGGTGGGTATTTAGTTCAGCTGGTTATTTGGCACTCTATGTTTATCCCATAATGTTACCTCTGCATGAGATTGTTAATTAGGAGCTTAATTTAGCTGCCGGCATATGTTAACATTGGCTAAGTCTGCTGTTGTTAAGCCTCTGCTGGCTAGTGAGTCGTGTAACCCTAACATAACATTACAGAACAATATGTCAGAATAATACCTACCTCAGAATCTTACCTTATATGTGATTTGTGCCTCATAACTGATAAAAAGGAGTCTGACTCGTTCTGCCCTCTTGCTCACTCTCACTGAATGTTATATGTGCACAGACCAAACCACGGACTCATTCAGGGATCACCAGGAGGTTTGGCACAAACCCATTCAGCAAGCTTAAGATACCCAGGTGTAGGCCAACCCTTACTATATACGTGTGCATGTGCGTCACAGGCTCCGTGTTTAGAAACGTAGCAAATGAGCCAGAGTTATAGGAAAACCCAGGGGGTAGAAAATAGATTAGCTTGGACTCTGCTGCGAATCTCTACAACTATCTACATCAACAAAATATTATGCCAAGTATTACAATTATAGTTGTTTTTAAGGTTATAATGTAATTATTACTTTATGTATTAATCAAGGTATACACTATTGATCAATGCCATGATAAAACTTGTGTTTTCTATTTTCATTAAGTGACAGCTGGGCACTGATTACATTCCTTGCCCTGCTGTTGCTTTGCATAAAAATAAGAGCAAATGTGCTCCACGCAGTGACGCAAACAGAATAAATTAAAAAAAAATAGACCGTTACAATCCTAACTCGGAGCTTTACAAAGAACTCTTGTACAACATTTGTGTTGAACCGATGTGGACTGATACCTATAGACCTCTGAAATGTAAAAAAATAAATGTTTCATGAGCATCCATCACTGACATTTTGTTTTACAGACCACAGAAATAAAAATAAAATGTACTTCCTTTTTAAATGTGTTCATTTTTACTTTTATCTGGGGATATACCATATATCCCATGAGGCTTATAGTACCTGGCGGGGTGGCACACTTCTGCTCTGGTCTGTTGGTCAGCAGCTCTGGAGGAGGGCTGAAAGAGGACACTGGGCCCAACACAAAGACTTTGTACAGGGGATGTAAGCAGAGCCTGCTCTAATCAACCTGCTTGCCCACCACAAAGGGAACCCTGGCTAAAGTTACCCTTTAGCTCCAGCACCACATGGTGTTTGGGCTAGTGGGTAACCTAAGACAGCATATACACACAAACACTCTCATATATACAGTAAGTGCAAAAAAGACACAGGAAGGCACAAAAGCACAACCACAGGCACACAGGAAAATACACACAGTCATACACCACCCACACTTTGTTACCCATATGCACATACACACACATAAAGAGATTCTGGGTGAACTAGCAGGAACCTGCCTCAGCAATGAACTTGTCATCTTCTCTGAAAGAGACTAATCCTTCCCTCCCTCCGTAGTACACTGGGCTTTCTCAGAATGTGGGCCTGTGTGTCACTGCCCATCACAGGACCCTGACACACTTTGTGGACAGTGAGAGTAGAGAAGGAAGCAGCAAAGTCTCTGCGGATTAAATCCCCAGGCAGTGTGACGGTCAGCCAGAGGTCTGTTGGGCTTTGTGTCAAGGAGCCAAAGTGGATGGCACCATCAACAGTGGGTCGGGCCGCTCCCTGTGGTTACCCTGAGAACACAACAGTCTTTGTGGTGTGTCGCACATATCCACAAAGATGCTTCACTAAAACATCTTCCAGTGAGAAGAGCTATTATTATCTTCGGTACAGCAAAGCCTCTTACAGATCGTTCTTTAACCGGATTGGCTTTCTGATGTATGGATACGCTTTCAGGGGCTTTGCAACCAAGGCCATTGATACAAAAACAGTTCCATTGCTATAAAAACAGTTCCATTACTATCTCCACTGCTCTCGTCTCCTCACCTCTCGTCTCCTCACCTCTCGTCTCCTCACCTCTCCTCTTATCTCCTCCCCACTTCTCTCCTCTCTTCTCTGACCTGATTTCCTAAGGTGACTGTTGTTTGGCTCTGACTCAGGGGTTTCCCACCACCCAACCCTTTCCCCACACTTGAGGGTTTTAGGTAGCATGCTAATGTTATATCAGGGCAAGGAGGCGGCTGTGGGCCAGGTAACAGGGTCGTCCCCTGTCTGACCCACACTTTGCAACTCTGCTAATAACCTCTTCACAATGTATGAAGTATAAAGAAATCCAAGGGTAGAAAAGTTGATGGCTTTTTGTGGCTATCCCACCTTTAGTCCTTTTTGTCATATTTTAATTTCACTGTTATGCAGGAGGCAACTTTAGGACATGGTAACAACGTGAGCCAGTGTGGTCAATAAAATATGTTATAAGATGTACTGATGTACATTGCTACTGGTGATACTCAACAGACATTGCAGCAAAAGTGCGCCTTTTCACAGTTGTATACCACAGGTTGTTTATCGCAATAAATTCATACAACACTGTCAGATATGCAAAAGATAAGTTTATTAAAACAGTGCCAGATTTACAACATACAAACACAAGGCAATCTGTGACTTTCATTCAATTGGCGCTTGCTAATTGTGTGTAATTAGCACCTGATTAACTAAGGCAGCAGCTCATTACTGAGTCAGCACCTAAGACTGCCCTGCAATGAATTATAATTATCTGAATTCAATGATTTTCTTGGTTTGATTCCACAGTCAAGTGTTGTTTTGAGCTAAGAAGCAACACAGATAGGCAAACTGAAGAACAATTCAGAAAGCTTTTCTAAAGCAGATGAAAATGTATTTCCTGCATTTTACATTTTGTATTAATGTTAAATCCTTCTAAGTGAATATGTCTCTCTAAAGTAGTCCAGGATAAGGCTTCTTAAAAGGAACACTTAATGCAATGTGAATGGGTTAATACCAGTCCTTTGGCCAATTAATAGCTATGTTTTTTATTGAGTCAGGCACAATGAGTTACATTTATACGGTCTATATTTTTCCTTCCCCCCCCTCCCGGTCCTAGCTAGTAAAGTAAATAAATAGATAAATACATATATAGGTAAAAATAAAGTAATGTAAAAGATATTTAAAAAAAAATCAATAGATAAGGAAATAAAGAATAATAACAACAATAATACATGTACCCATATACTCACATATGCATACCCACATATACACATATATATATGTACATACCTACACCCATACCCACACATTTACATACACATATATATACACATACATACACATACACATACATACACATACACATACATACATGGATATAAAAAACTTACATTCATAGTCCCCCCTTTCTTCCTAATTTAGTGAATAGCTATGTTTTTAATCCAGATTTTTATATTGGATTAATTTTAATTGCAAATGTAGCTTTTATTAGTAGTTAGAAGAAGACAAAGCACCACTCATGAGATGGATTTGCTTTGTCAACATTATGACAGACAGGGAATATTTTGCAACCTAGATGTAACAGCAACAAGTTGCAACAGAAGAAAGTCATGTCACTATGAAGTAGTTGCCTTTTTCTTTCTGTGTGCATGGTATACTGCCGTTTAATTGATAGAAAAGGCAGCTTGCTGTGGTATGCCTCCCTCTGTTATGATGTGTGTTTCTGTCTTTAGTGGTGCCCTCTGTCTCTTTCTTCTTTCCTGTTCTCTTCATGTTATTTCCTAAGTCCGGCTGCCATCGTTTTTTTTCTTTTCCTCCCAGCCTCATTCTGTTCCTCTCAACGTTGTCCTTCTCTTCCCCCGTCCGTCAGTCAGACGCTGTCGTCAGAGGATCCACTGCTGGGTCTTGTGACTGGCAGGCAGGGCCAGTGCGAAGCCGAGCGGCTATAAATAAAGAGCCGGCTGCTACTGCCTCTGCTGCTGTTGGATAGAGAGGACAGGAGAGCAGGAAGAACAAAGATTTTTAAAGCCACCTTTAATATCTGATTAAAAAAAAAACATTACGGTTTATTATTTAAAAACAGAGGACACGAATATGCTGACGTCAATTCACTCAATTTGAAGTTATGGCCTTTTTCAATGTGCTTGACAGTTAAACAAATATTTTAGTTTTTGAGTGTAAAAATATATTTTATTATGATACATTTGAGGAATATGGGGAAGTGATTTCACAACCTTATCCTGTGCAAGCTTCATGGTTGCTTTAGCTAAGCTAGGTGTGTAAAGAATGGTCATTGGCTTTTTATTCATTAAAGTTTTTTCATATTTGTTGTGAAGCAGAGGTTGTATTAATAGCTCAAAAGTCCTAAAAAGGACATATTTTGTCAAGTTTGATGTTGGTTAGGTGAGTAGTGCTCTGCAAAAGTAAACACTAATTGTAAAATGCATGTTCTCTGCTCTACTCAATGCATGATACATAAAGCTTAATGGTCACAAGTTAATATCTGCATGATGAGATGTTTTGGGGAAAATCTCAACTTTTATATAAGAACATAAACATTATGAATTCCTGTTGTCTTTGGAAATGTCTGTGCATGTGAAACACTGGAAGGGGGGGGGTAACTGCCCCATTGGGAGCAGCAGAGCATATCCAGTGGAAGTTTATCAATAACCTCTAACAGAGTAGTGCCAATGCGGACAGTGGGTTCTTGTCTATTTGTTTGTGTGTGGGTATCTGTGTGTGTGTGTACTCACAGCCTGTGTTGGATGACCTTTGATATAAATAGCCTGCCGGCGCTAGCTGTGATGACAGCCGACAGCACGCACCGTTGTGTGAATTTGTTTCCTGAGTAGTGCTGTTCATCGGTTATCCCTCTTGGAACAATGCCTGTATGACTGCCTGCTACCCAGCAACACTCTGGCCTCCAATTTCCTGAATCTGGTCTCAATCGCAAGCACAAACTCAGGTGGCAAACGCAATGTTATTGGTCTGTGATCAAATCATTTCGTGCAATTTTGGCAACCAGAGAATCAAGCAAAGTCCTGGTCAAGGTCAACACATGACTAGTAGGAGAAGCAAAGTATCACCAGGTTGAAATATACAAATGATCAATCCTCTTATCACTTGTATGAGAGTCTATACCACTCTTGGTACAGTAATATAAAATATTCTCAAATATTCTTTTTTTCCTTTAGTTGGTAGGTTGGCCTCATAATCGTTGTTTTATTTTGGATCTGGCGAGCCACCAGAAGCTCTACTTTTGACCGAAATGACTCCATTATTTGTTTTACACTGTCCATTCCTCTCTGCTGTACTTCTGACTGTGATTTAGGATTGATTAAAGGATGGGCTGGATGTGACTGATGTTTCAGCTATGCCCAATAGTGCTTTTGTCTGCTTAAACACCACCTTGACTCCGCCACTTAAGACCTAGGTATCACAAATGATCTCAAGAATGTGGCTTTACTGTGACACAACTAAGGTGTAGCATTTAAGCTCTCACTATTTTAATCTATGTGTTATTAACATAAGCTTTTAAACTTGTGACTCTGGATATTCCTAGTCCTACCAACAGTTATTTGTTTTTTTACCTATTCTTTGACACAGTAAAGTCAAACTAAGGAACTTGAGAAATAACAAAAGTAATACTTGAACTTTTCTCTAGATTGCTGTATCTAAATCTTCTCTTTCTGTCATTCTCCTAGATCTGGAGCCCGATGACAACACGTCGTTCTACATCCTGAATGTGGGCCAGCCCCAGTCTATGATCACCAACCACCAGTCTGTTGGCCTGCCTCGTCATGGCATGCAGTCCCACTCCCAGTTCATCAGCTCCTCCCCACGCCTTCACTCACACAGACAAGGATCGGATCCTCCGAGATATGAAGCCCCAGACTCCAAGTATGGCTCCTCCCCTCTGCTGCCCTCGGCTCCTGTGGAGGCGCCGAAGGCCTTCGAGTGCCCCAGCATCCAGATCACCTCCATCTCCCCCAGCTG
Source organism: Trematomus bernacchii (assembly GCF_902827165.1). NCBI lineage: Eukaryota > Metazoa > Chordata > Actinopteri > Perciformes > Nototheniidae > Trematomus > Trematomus bernacchii. Next base: position 2,358,485 of record NW_022987973.1, read on the forward strand.
CCAGCAGGAGATGGACGCCAATGAGCAGGATCTGAGGGCCAATGGGCCTGATGGGGACTATCATGTGGATAGGCCCCTGTCCAGAGACCACCTGTACCTGCCTCTGGACCACTCGTACCGGGACTCTTCGCTCAGCCCGAGTCCGTGCAGCAGCCTCTCCTCTCGGAGCTGGTTCTCTGACGCCTCCTCATGTGAATCTTTCTCACACGTCTATGACGATGTTGACTCGGAGCTAAACGAGGCGGCGGCCCGCTTCACCCTCGGCTCCCCTCTGACTTCCCCGGGATGTATCTCCCCTCAAACCTGTGGGGGGGTTTTGGAGGAGCAGCCCAACTGGCAGCACCATCACCCCGCCTTCGTGCACCACTCCCACTCCATCAGCCTGTCACCCCGGACGTCCCCGTGCCACTCGCCACGCACCAGTGTCACCGATGAGAATTGGCTTAGCCCGCGTCCCACCTCTAGGCCCTCCTCACGTCCCACCTCACCCTGTGGGAAGAGGCGCCACTCCAGCGCTGACATCTGCTACCCAGGCTCCTTGTCTCCTCATCACTCACCCTCACCCACGCCAGGACCTTCACCCAGGGGCAGCGTGACGGAGGACACATGGATCGGCAGTCCTTCTTTAGGCATGTCTCCCTTCCAGTGCTGTCCATCAGAGGCAGACATCCCGTCCAAGACGAGGAAGACGTCGCAGGACAGAACAGCAATGCAGACTGGGACAGGGGAGATGGGGCTAGATGACCAAGGAAATATGTCTCCTAATCTAGACTCTCCTTCTGACGATGGTCTCCACAGTCTGAAGAAGGACGGGCCCGGGGAACAGTTCCTCTCAGTGCCCTCTCACTTCTCATGGAATAAACCCAAACCTGGTCACACGCCCATATTCAGGTAAACCTTCTGATTTTTAAGAATAGTAGGAGACAAACTGTAGGATTTCACTAAAAACCATCTTGTCTCAATGTAGCTCCAACAATCACTAAATGTAAATGATTCATGCAGATGTAACGTGGGAGAGGAAGTGACAAAACATTTGAACTTTTCAAATGTCAGTGAGGACTTTCTCAACTTTTTGAAATAACTTTCTGTTGCAATCATTTTTTTCTTTTCTGTTTCCTGTATGTATTTGTTAAGAGTTGTGACAACATGTATAGGGGGGCATAATGGATTCTTGATGGATTAACATCCTCGAACTAAGCAGTGTTTTTAACTTATAGTAAAAAAGCACAAGGCAATGTGGCATTAACTGCATCTTGGTCAGTATTTTGTTAATCATTGAGGCAATCACTGCTTGGCAAGACATCATTATATGTCGTCAATCTTAAAATCAATCAGAAGGTCAACTAAATAATAGACCACAGTGATGATTTTATTTGTATGGAGAGTGTTGCGAGGAGTCATAAATATTGGAAAGTTTGATCTAGGGTGACAAGTGTGATTGCAATGCTGTCAATGAGTATCTAATAGCACATAATAAGCCTTTGATCGAGCAGACACATGTTCAATAGCAAGGGAACTTTGAGCTTTGAACAGTATCACCAGTATTCATCTGATTTAGTTACATCATAGAGTAATACAAGTTGATTAGTTTGTGGCAGGGAACATGTGGACACACAGAACCAACCACTCCAAACAGGCACACAAACACACAGGCAACATATCCACATTAAAGAGTGATGGGTGATTTAAGAAACTCATAATGGAGTATTTTTGGAGAGGAGTCGGCTGTCTGTTCTCCAATGTGTGCAGCAGATGAAGACTTGGCCTTGTTTGTGTGCACTGGCCCCTAGCACTGTAAATCAGCACAGGGCACATATGGCAAGGGGGCCACACACACACACACACGCACACACACACACACACACACACACACACACACACACACACACACACACATGGACATAACACAAACGCTCGCTCACATAGACCTAACACTCTCCAGACAATAGCAGGGTAACAGAGACGGCTCTATGATGAGTCACCATTTCATATTTGCATCTTTGCCCTTGTTAGTGAAATGTCCTTAGGCCACAGAATCATGTCTACATCGCTGTATCATGAGCAAAACAGAAGCTGTTGATTCCAATAATGACCAAAAAGTATTCCGACATACATTACCGAACCATTAGGGGCTGCCCAATTATTTAAGACGTTATCAAACTCGCAGTATAGACCTATGCAATATCTACATTGCAGTAAACTCAATATTGGGTAAGTGCAAATTTGTTTTCAAACATTACTCTAATTTAAAGTATATTTTGGTGCTGCAGAGAAGTCCTGGCTTATAAATAAGTATTCTTCAGACTTTAAAAAAATGCAGCTCTAGAACAATTGCCAAACCTGCCTGAAGTAGTTGCTCACATTGACATAAAAAAAGGCATAGTCTTTTAACAAAATGTAAACATGTATAGTCAGACGGTGTTAGATCAGTGAGTTGAGTAGGTCTGTGTTTTGCTTGTCACCTGCAGCTCCTTTCAAGCTTTTAAACAAATACCATACTTAACCAGGTCAGGCCGGGTCAGAGAAGGTATGAAAGTAGGACAGAATACTGCCCTGGCCTATTTTGGAGTTGCCTTTGTGTATGCACATGTGTGTTACTAGTTTGTTGACCAGATGGCTCAGGTGGAATGGGCTGGCTTGGGTTAGGGCGGGTGGAGTTGTGTTCAGACACTTCAGTGTTCAGTCTTCTCACGCCTTACTCCCTGAGCTCTCGGTAATGAAATATTAACGGCACTCTTATAGGGCTGTGCGAGTACTGTATGGCAAAAATCATAATCACGATTATTTTGGTCAATAATTGATATCACGATTATTAAATACGATTATTCATTGACTTTGAAAAAACATCAATTTATTGAACTTTAAAACAAATACAAATAATCATTTGAACAGTATTTTTTTAACTGTTGATTACCCTGAACGTATAATTCAACTGCAAAACCAATACAAAAATAAATTATACATTTATATTTACATTTAAATAAATAATATAAAAAATAATAAATACCAATAAACAAGATCAACAAATATTTTGGAGCGCACTTCCACAAGCTACTAAACATATATAAATATGATAAATACAAATAAATTAGACTAAAATAAATTAGATCAAATATGTTGCACTCTCACAACCTAGCAAAGCAAAATAATCGTTTTTTTCGATTATGTTGTTTTCGTAAGGCCAAAATCGTAATTGCGATTAAAATACGATTAATTGCACAGCCCTACACTCGTATGACTTGGCTCCCAAAAGATTTATTTAAAGAAAACAACGGTTTTACTCAGTGGCAAATACACAGTATGTGCATCTCCAGTCAGTAAGATAGAATTTAGTAGCAGGAAAATATAACAATGACCACTGCATCACTGGGATAAGTAAATGAAATACAAGTAGCAGAGGAACTGATGGTATTATTGAGGTTGGATGTATGCTTAATGGTGTACCATACGGCAAGAGAAAAAATGCGCTAGATGCTCAAGAAATAATTGTAATAGGCTTTCATTATAAAGCTACAGGGCTTCCATTGTACAATACATGTTTACAATGCATTGAAATATGTAACTAGGTGTCATTTCACGACTTAAAATATGACTGGTTGGTGCAACATGTAGGCTACAGGATTCATTGGATGCACAGGCTGATGGTGGGACAATGGAGAAGAAATGTAGAGAAGGGTATTTGGGTTGTGGGGCAGTGATCGGAGTGGGAGCCCCTACAGCATGGCTCAGACATTTGAGAAAGGTTATGCTGTGTCAGGACATAAGCCACCGCTTCTGCTCTGCTCCGTCACAAAGCTCATATTTCCTCTGTCCTCCTCTACTCCTGTTACCGGAGCAGCCATGCTAACCCACACTTCATTGGTGGTTATGTCATAGTAACCGGGAGAAAAACAGAATTAGGAGGCCTTTATACACTGTTTTAGATCTTAGATAGAGCAGGTGGCATGTGATCACAGCTATTTGTTGACTATTGACACAACAGGCTAAACATTTTACCATCACGGTTACTCAGAGCAGATAATCATACTGTCATAACTTTGTTTTGAAGCAGGATATGACTTTTATAGAACTGTTTGTGATATACATTATGTGCCTAAAGTCTATAGTCACTGAGTTTCTTAAGCTTGACAGTTACAAGTACAACTTAAAGTCGCTTTAGGTGAGCTTTCAATATCACCATGCCATAGGAAAATGTGTGTGCATAGATTTGAAACCAAAAAGCTGCATCTAGTACATCTTCAAAAATATCAGACACATGACCTTTCATCCCATAAATGCAGTGTTTCCTTTGAAATTGGTGCCAGTCTGTAAGGCAGTGAAGTGAAATGGCTCCACTGAAAGCCCTACTCAGATGTCTTTCATTCAGTCTGATCAGATTGGTCTGAACGTAGCCAGCACTTGACAGGCGTTTGGAAAGGAAAGAATTACGGGAGTCAGCCATGCTGGCTAAAACTTTACAAACTTTCCCTTGAGAATTATTTGTACTGTCAAAGATCTATCATGCCGTTTAGACTTGGATGTTTGCATGCTAGGAGCTTCTACCCTTTATGCCAAGTAAAAGCTAATGCCACTGTGCCACAAAGAGCCTACAGTGGCCCACACTGTGCTGGAAATCAGTGTGTAGCATAGGCTGCTTCTTGGCCCATGACACAGCATATACTACAGCTGGACTTGATTTACTGACTCAGGCCTAACATACACAGCTATAGACATAAAGACACACATGCATGGATTCGGTGAGAGTACAAACGCACACACACACACTCACACACACAGGTGTGTAATTTACGTCTATACTGCCACGCTAGTAAACAAGGACACTCTGTAACTGCTACCAGACAAAACACCTGGATGACACGCATATAGCTTGTTCTGCCCTATAGTAGGCCTCTAGCGCCATGAATCATTAATTGTGTACACATTGTCAAGATGTCTCAAAGGTTTACGTTATGACAGTTACTACAATTCAAGTACATTGTCAGGTTAAACATATTTAAAGGTTCAGTAAAGGTATTACAGAGTAGAATAAAGAGGTATTCTCAAATTAGCAAACGCCTAAAAAATGTGTCAAACTATGACATAAGGAGATGAAACCATTTAGGTAGCACAGCACAGCATTAACCTGTGGACGAACCATCTTCTGAATGTGTTTTGGTAACATTTGATTATTGTACTGGAACATAATTAATCAATTATAATCAGCATCTTGGATACAAGAACATTTGGAAAAGGTTACAACTTGGGTTGATGCTAATGGTTCATGTCAGTGTTTACTAAATGTGTTCAGGGATAATCTGATCTAATGCACTCGGATGGACAGACACAGTTTCTCAGTGGAGAAGGCCATTGGGTTTTTTTATTTCTGAGTGCAGCTGTTCAAATATGATTGTGGACTACACAGTAAACAACTAAAAACAGAGGCATGGAGGAAAAACACACAATGCCAGCCCCTGTGGTGCACTAAACATTAAAATACACACACACACACACACACACACACACGCACACACACACACACACACACACACACACACACACACACACACAGAGAGAGAGTAATTTAGTCACTGTCTGGCACACACTCTCATCCTGCCTCGACTTCACTGACCCACACAGAAGACTCACAAAGAAAAACCCCCCTCAGTAAATGATTCAACCTTAGAGTCTTAACCTGACCTATTACCAGTGCTGTGTTTAAGGACAGGATTAATGTATGTGTGCTCTCCAGTGATTCACCGTCTGCTGGGGCTGAGCATGTTAATCACACATTTCACACCTATCATGCTGTCTCGGGCCACGAAGGGGGAAAACCACCTTTTAACCTTTTCAGATTGCTGTAACAGCCGCAAAGTTGAAAGAGAGGTTGTCTGGCTTGACCCTACACTTTAATGTCACATAAATGACTAAAACAGATTTTGAAATGAGGCAAACTTTTTCTGTCAAGGCATATTTCTTCATCATTGATTACATGTCATGCTCTCAGCTTTAAGCTTCAGGGCAGCTTTTTTAAATCAAATACTACAACCACATTTGTTTTAAAGAAGACTGAGAGCCATTGTTTTGTATCTTTGCCATGAACACGCCCCTTTAGGAGACTAACGCCAGGTCTGAATATATTACCTCCAATGGGAGAAGTGAACGTTAACCTGGATAAGCCGATCCTTTCTCCTTAGAGTCACCAAGTATATTTTGGACCCATTTTTCACAAGTCATATATATTTCAAACAATCTGAAACAAAAATGACGGACGGACAAATCTGGGGAAAAAGACTGAGACCAATTTCTCATATTTGTCTATAACGCTTACATGAACTAACTTTCACAAACACCCTATTTATCTTTGCCCTGTTTTTACTTAAAGAGCATCTTTTTCAACAACCTTGCTTTGGTTTTCTCTCCTCAGGACCTCCTCACTGCCTCCTCTGGACTGGCCGCTGCCGAGCCAGTTTGGCCAGTATGAATTGAAGATAGAAGTGCAACCCAAAGCCCACCACCGAGCGCATTACGAGACCGAGGGCAGCCGAGGAGCCGTCAAAGCTTCTTCCGGTGGCCACCCGATTGCCAAGGTAACATATTTGGACATTTTCCCACATGTTTGGTGCTCTTCCCGCTGCTCAGGGAAAACCCCAATCATTTTGTAATTTAACTCTGAAGCTGTAGAGTCTAGACCATTACATAAATGTTAACAGGATTAACTGTGAAAACATTTCTCATACCATGCAGAAAAATGACCAAATCTCTTTTACAGAACATTACTTTTGGTTTTGTGCTCTATTAAACAAAATACCAGCACTGATGTCTGTACCATACTGGGGATTACATTTCCCCCTGAGTTCATGGCTGATTTACTGTACGTGTTAACATGATGCTGGCCATGCATTAGTTAAGTGAGACCCTTCTCACTGAGCACTTATCCAGCTCCGCTGCGTTAACCACACGGCAAAGACGTCAACTCTTGAGGCCTGCAGTGATGAAATAAAACATGAGAAGTAAACTGAAACGGACATATTTGATACATTTAGCAGCGGTTTCCTGGGAGATTGAGACATTTCCAGTTTGTTAGGATTGCCTTTTCTACTGCATTTGAGTGAATTATATTTTATCCTAACAGTGTATCATCTTTCATACTTAAAATGCAGATCATTATATTTGAGTGATAAAATAAACATCGTCTGCCTCCACAGAAGTTGCAGTTAAGCACCTTTGTGATATTTGCAGATAGCTGTCACTAAGGCCCCGTCCACACGGAGACGAAACGGAGACGAAAACGAACCAAAGTCGTTTTCAAAAAAGTCTTCCGTCCACACATGGAGATGCTGTAATACATATGCCGGGCCTGTAAGTGGCGCTGTACTTCCGTCACAAAATACACCAAAAGCAGCGAAGAAGACCGATGACGATTATTATTATTATTATTATTATATTATATTATATTATTATTGTTGCTGATGGTTGTGGTAGAGGAGCTGTAGATTTTGCACTAAAATCTGTATCATGGTCAGTAGCGTCTGGAGCACGAACGCAACCCTGTGATCCGCCATTGTTGTTGTTGTTGGCGAAACGCATCAGCAATGACGCGGGTGACGCAGGGGTGAGCAGGAGAGGTGGGGAGAGGCGGAACTATGGCGTCATCGTTTTCAGGAAATGATCATATAGGGCGTACACACGGAGCCGCAAGCGTTTCGTCCTCAGACATACCCACTTTGGGAGCCGTTATCAAAGTGTATCGGATTCAGGCTCATAACGGGATTCAACTGATATCGTCTCCGTGGGGACGGGGCCTTAAGACTTATGCTACATCATTGGACTTTGAATTAGTAATTGTTCAGTCTTATAGCCCGATCATCAGTCAGCAGTTGTGAATAAGCATTATATTTAGGGTTTAATTTTATACAATACACATTAGCATATGTAGATTGCCCCAGTCAGTCAACCTGTTGCAGACACACAGACAGAAAGCAGAGCTTCAGCTGTAGCCCAGTCCGCTGCTCTGACATTTGATATCACCTGCGAGAGTCTAGCTGAGCCCATAGAGCTACGGCTGCTTTGCTCTCCCAGCCAATGAGAGAGAGAGAGAGAGAGAGAGAGCGAGAACACAGTGACAAGCTTTCTTTGTGCGTATGATTAGGATAGGACCTTGACTGGACCATGACCATTGTTGGGTTTCACAACAGCGACTGACTTCAGACTGGCAGTTTGGTTCCCTGTCCAACAGCCCAATAGGGTTGCCACGTATAGTCCAATATTCTCCGTATATTTTGCACCCTTGCATCTACTTTGTTAGAATTGCAGTGGCGTTTTAATCATTTTATTTGTCAAACCTTTTTAGAACTGAGCGAGGATTTTTCCTAAAAAACTAAATGAAGATACTTGTAAGCTTTATCTTGCTGCCAGTTTTACGTTTCATTTTTTTTATGGCTTTTAGTATTGTATATTATTGCATCCAAGTGCACCATTAAAGAATAAAGACGCTTGAAAAGAACATTATTATCTAAATTGCAGGGACAAGAAACAAGCATTAGCTTTACTCTAAGCAATATATTCCATCTGTGGTGAGATAACAAAAATGCATCAGAAACAAGGAAAGATTTCGGTACAATTATTATTGTTTAGTTATTATTTGTTGCAGGCAGCGTGTGTTGTGTTGTTTGGGACTACAGAAGGAAACCAGCTGTGTTCTCAGGCTTTTTCAGTCTTTACTCATTATGCACTATTTACATAAGATATAATCATTTAAAATACCAAAACAATCCAAAGCTGTGGACACAATATTTCCTGAAACAACATGGAAGCCCAAATGCCTGCCATTTGTTGCTTTAGAAACTCAATGCCCTCATGCAGTCTCCTTGAAGGCCAATCATTAACCTCAGTTGCACCAAGATTCTATCCTGCCATATGTGACGATGCATAATTTAGCTGTCAAATGGTTTCAACTGAGCATTTGCCACGCTTGCCCTCATTCCTCTTCCCCAGAGGGAATTGTTTAGTTAGCACTGCAGTCGGCTTAACCGTGTGTGAAAGCTGCAGACCCTACGTTTCCTGTTTAAGGGTCATTTGTTTTATGTTATTATAGGAATTAGTTTGTGTTGGGCTAAATCTTGACCAAGATAAGAATCTAAAGCAGTTAGATTAACAGATCCAATAATGGTTAATCACATGTAAGGTCAAGCAGGGAAACTCAGATGATAAGCCTCAAGAGAAATTAAGTTTACTACCACTTTTAGTAGATGAGCTTGGTTTACTAAACCCTTTGTAATTTATGGATAAATTGCCATACAATAAATCTTGTATTACAGTTTTTATTATAGATGCCTTGACCTTGTACTGTAAAGTTACAAAAAGTGAGTGGTTACAACTTTTATCTTAAGCAGTTTGTTGCTACTACCAGTGCTGGAAATGAAAGATCTTTCAAAATCACAACGAGAAACTGCAATGTGTAGTCGCAGACAGAGAGTAGACAAAGCGAGAGCCCAAACAAACTACATTTGCATATCATGAGCAGCGATTTGCAGAGCCATGTGAGAGGAAATGATCGGGTGAATGAGTTCTGTGAGGGAGGATAGGGCAAGTGAGTTTAATTGCTCATAATTGTTGGGTTATATCTGAGGTTAAACTTAAAGGGGACCTATCATGCAAAATGCACTTTTGTACGTCTTTTATACATGAATATGTGTCCCCGGTGTTCCAGGGAACTCACCAAGTGTCAGAAAACACAACCCTCTCTATTTTCCTCCATACCCAAATCTCTAAAAAAGGGGCTGCAACGGATCTGATTAAAACTGATCCAGATTTGAACACTGTCCTGACGTCAGGACGGTGGCGCTACGGCTATTGGGCCAACTCTCCACCTATCAGGGGAATGTGGGGTTGGGCCACGGCCGGCCATTGCCGCTCGAAAGCGCTGGAAACGCTGTAGTACATATGCCAGGCCTGTAAGTGGCGCTGTAGTCTGCCACAAAAGCAGCGAAGAAGACTTCCCGCGCATGGTTGCTATGGTTACCCTTCTGTTTATTCTCCGCTGTGGCTTTTTTTTCTCCCTCCCCGAGGCAAGCGTTTGCTCCCGCTGCTTTAATTCAATGCAATCCCTCCCCGTCGAGGCAAGCACTGTAATTCTCTCCGGTTAGTCCACCAGCAGATGACAAACACCCACCTCTCCGCCTCTTCCAAGGAACGAGGGGACCGTGCGGCAGAGTTTCAGTTAGGTTTTCTTTCGCCGGTCAAGATGTCCATTAAAGTTTAAATCTTCCGGACAAAATTAGAGAAGTGCCGGTCAAAGGTCTTCTTTGTTATTTATTGAGCTTTAAAACAAATGAATAACGACTCTATAGGCCTATAATAACACGGAGGACGGAGATCTCTTTTTCTCCCCCTCTTCTGACTTGATCAGAGCCCGCTCCCCTCTCCTGCAGGGGGGCGTGGTCAGCTGCAGCTCACAGAATCAGCCCTGTGCAAAAACAGTGCTGGAGAACAGCAAATAGAGCGAAATGAGGCATGGCTAAAATGCATGATCTGTTTGGTATTTTGAAAACAGAAACGTATAAATATACCTTATATAGGTATGGCCCTACAATATATCATTTAAATATAGCATGATAGGTCCACTTTAAGCAAAACCTCATTCTGTCTTCACCTGCTATATATATACTGCTCCACTCTTTCTAGTGTAGTTGCTGTTAATTATTTTATTACCGCAAAATGTATATTTTGATGTCCTGCTGTAAATTGCTAACTAAGATTTTCAATATTGTTAACTCATAGTAACTCCCTTGTACTTTACAGAAAACCTAAAGCTCCAGTTACATTTTACGATAGACTTATGATAAACCGCCTATGGGCACTTTTTGTAGTTTAGACAATATCAAAAAACAGACGAACATAAAATGAACAGCCGGCTTGTGATAGAATCAGCACTTGTCCAGCAGGTCTAACATTCAGTCTGTGTTTACTAAACACCCAGTCCTCTATTGTTGGTCTTCTTAGCCTTTTTTGATGCTCTGTGCAAGGTCAGTGCCTTACCCTGTGACGTCCTTTTTTTCACACAAAAAACAATTTTGTGTTATGTATTAATGTTTGAGCAACAGAATAGCATTTTCTTTGAGGGCTAGATACATGATCAGACCTATGTTAAATAAACAAAAACCTTCAACAAGGATAAACAACAGCAAAGAAAGTGCATTATTGGAGGGAATGTCAAAGTCATTTGACCCAGTATATGTTGGACGTAGAAGGTTAGACCACCTGAAACCATTAACAAGCTCACACATATCATGTTCCCAGGTGCAATGTAGGTGTGAAGCCAGCTATTCCCGGAAGGCCCAGTGACACAGGTGTCGATGTGTGTGATCACAGCTTTTCTAACACAGAGTTCGAATACATAGATTGGACAGTTTGGACTATATTTCCAATAAGTCCGAAATTAGCAATTAGACGGGCAACATTGAGAAGGAGCCTTCCCTTGTTATAATGACAAACATTGATTTATATATGGTAGATAGAGATACGTTACTGATACAACAGCAGCTGCCCTTTCTAAAGATTGTACTTCTACCACCTCTCATTCCCCTCGGGTCTGGACTCTGGTGGTGTGATGTCACCAGATGACGGCATAGCTGCCATCTGGTGACATGGTGATGACTTCCTTTTGAGGCCACGCCGTTGCCTACAGTAGATCAATGCACCACTGAGCTGCTGTGTCAACAGAAAAAAAAACAGGCAGTGGTTGAAGAAGGAGCTGTGGGCTGGTGTTGTTCACATGTGTTTCAAATCAAATAAATGTTGTGTTGTTGTCTATGATTTATAAGAGTGAGTTACTATGATGTATTCTCAATGGTTTGCTAATGCTAAATCCTTCTTGTATTCATCATCAGGCTAGTAACACTGTTCCAGTGTCTGTTGTTGGTCTTGAGTTACATTTGATTTCTTTCTCTAGCCTGTTTGAGGCCGGCAAAGACATTTGTGTTTTGGGATAATACAATACACATTTTGTGAAGGTGAAGCCCACGTAGCAGTTTTTATACATTTGTGAGTTTCTGAAGAAATTAATGGCTGAAAGCAAATAGAAACATGTTTGAAACCTTATATTTAATTATTTCAATTCATCTAGAGATTCCACATGGAGTTTGAAAGCTTGATGACAGTTCTGTGGCATCATGTGACCTGAACAAGTTTCCTCGTGTTCTGAATTCCCTAACTGGAATGCTTAAAAGTCTTTTTTTTAAATAATTGTTTAAGTTTTGGAAAGTATACTGAATGAGTGGCCACGTTGCTGTCTAAATCATCTTTGTGGAGTTAAAACGGCATTGTGTCCATTGCATGTCTGTCAAAGAAAGCAGCTGCTTGGGATTATTGGACCCACACACTCCTTGCTTCTGCTTGCAGCGTCTTCCTGATTTGGAAGGATCTCATTAGTGGTGTCAGGTAATCTCTGTTTGCAGTTTTGAGAGGTGTGTGTACTCTACTTTGAAGCTCAAACCACTCTCTCTAAACAGGTGAAGTACCGGCTTCAATTCCTGTCGCGCAGTAACATAATCTGTACCCGACAAGGCATTAGCAAACAGACGAGTGAAGGTTTTGTTGAGAAACTCAAAGATGCTTCAATCCTGCCATGAAAGCACCAATACCTGGTTGTACAGTTTTCGGCCAACTATTGACTTTAATCGCTCAATCATCTCGAGGTGGGAGTCCCAGCAGGTGTTTCTGATCAGATTGAAATCTGATAATTAGTATTGAAATCTGATAATTTGTATGCAGTTAATTATGAAAAGCTTTTGATTTTTAAACTGTGAAAACTATTAAATAGTTGCATTTAAGGGGTAGGGTTAGGGTTTACAACGGCTTTTGAAATGACTATAGAATGGTTTACAAAGATTAGTTTCAAAAAAGACAATTTCTGGGAAAAGGAACTTTAGAATATTCTTCAAGTTTCTGTTTTGGTGTCTCCTAGCTTCATTATCCAGTGGCTGCAGCAGTAGTTAACCTTACCTCTCACCCAGTGGCTCTTATCCAGATTTCTCAGGGAGAATGGCCGTGTGAATCTTTTCAGGGCGTCTGTGTAGAATTGAATGGCTCAGTTGAGAAGCAGTTTTAGGTCAGTGATTTCTAACCTGCGGTTTTGGGCCCCAGGCGCAGGATTTAGGGGTTGTTAAGAAATGTAGCCACAGAAAATAAGCGGCAAATTAGCCACTGAGGAGATCCTTTTGCAGAGTCAGAAATATAACAATTTAGTTTAATTTGCTTATTATTATACTCAACAAGCTGGTGATGTGAGCTGGTACTTGATGTGTACCCGACCATGTAAACCTTTCTGTAACATTGAACGGAACAGAGTGACTAAGTGTGCATTACATTTAAGAGTAGTCATATCTTTTGATTAGAAATAACTGTAAATTGTGCTCTGACATGAGGCTGCAGAGTCTGACTTCTTTTGAAAATAAGAAAGGATTAAAAAAAGAAGTGAGGGTGTGGACCAGCTGTTGACCGGGGATCTAAAGAGAGACGGGTGTTCTAAAGGCAATGGTCAAAGCAGTCAGCTCCTTTTCTGTCAGTCTGTACGGTAGCCAGACAAACAAAGGCCACAAAGCGTGACAGAGTTTACATTGAATTGTTATGACAGACATGATTCATTGCTCGGGGGTTCTCTGAGGAATGCTTTGTGTTTCTGTGCAAAAACTGACACTCGGAGCTAATGAAATCACAGTGTAGCTTTGTAAAGTAAGAGCAATTACCACCTCTTCAAAGACATGTTTTACACAGTCAAGATACATTTGAAAAATGAGCAATCTTCTGCTTTACAATTAACATTCTACCTAAAAACAAACATCGTGGTTTTGATAATGAAGTTCAAATGTTAACAACACTTTGAAAGTTACTTTGAAAAGATCCTTATGGTTCCACATTTCTTTTGATATGATTGACCACCGTATCATCTCAGTGATTGTACATTGAAGGAAGGCTACGTGTGTGCCTGGCTGTTTTAGCCATTCCTCCGGGGCTAGCTGCAAACCATAATCGGTACACCTGTTGCTAGGAGACATATAAGTCCAAAGCCTCTCTGGCTTGCTGAGGTATCCTTGTGCGTATTTAAACAGCTTAATTGAGTGCTGGTGCACCCACACAAATATAAGGAGCCCCTCTGGTATTACCTGCTGCTTGACATTGAGGCAGGCAGACACAACAGAGAAAAGGCTGTCAGATACAGTGAAGAAACACACCAGCACTTCACAGGACTATACTGTATTACACCTGTCTTAAAGAACACAGACAGTCGGAGAAAATGTGTCAAATCCACAGTGCCTCACTTAACAAATCTGAGTGTAGCTGTGGTGTCTGGTAACAAGGATATTAAAAAGAATATGTCTTGTGTGTCTTATATCTTCATTGGCTTGGATGTATTAAATGATTCTAATTCCAGCACTTGAATGCAAAGCCATGAACCCATTGATGTCTGTTCCAGTCATGCACTTAACCCTTAACTTATGTTTGAACTTACTTCTTCTTCTGTCTTTCCTTCTTATGCACTCGCTCGCTCGCTTGCCTTGACAGGTCTCTCTTACTCTGCTGTCTCTGCTGTCTCTCAATAGACTGACTGACATAATGAGGGAGACACACAGATAACAATGCAGGGCCATGCGCTCTGCACTGTGTGAACTGGCTCGACTCAGTGCTGCTTTGCCCCGGGGCTGTATTGGATGTAAACATGTTGGAAGCTTGGCTCTCATTTGTTGTAATCAGGCTTAGTGCACAGCGAGAAGTGAGAGGGGGAGAGAGACAGAGAGGTGTGTGTGAGTGAGAGAGAGTGTGAGAGAGACAGAGAGAGAGAGAGAGAGAGAGAGAGAGAGAGTGAGTGGGGGAGGATAGAAATTGGAATAAGAGGAATTGAGCTTGGACCAGTCTAGCAAGGCCATATACAGCAGTATACAGTAAACGCTGCTGTGTGTGTGCATGTATTGACCTTGTTTAAACAAACAGTACACCGGCCCCCTGGCTCTCTCTGCCCTCCCCAGTGTGCTAGGCAAACAGCAAGCCTGTGTGTGTGTGTGTGTGCGTGTTTGTGTTTGTGTCCATAGATCCTAGGTCGTGTTGCCCCAGTAGGGAAACCACTGCCAGATAAAATGGACCCACTCGTGACCTTGACCACCAATTGCTCCTGATTTTATATCTGTTGCACACACACACACAAACACACACACACACACACACACACACACACACACACACACACACACACACACACACACACACACCTCAACCTTTCAAAGTTAACACCACTGTTTTGTGCTTAAATCCACACATTCTAACACACACACCACCTCCAACACAGGCCTTAGGGCTGTAGTTTACATCAACGTGAGTGTACGTAGCTGTTCGCTCACACACACACACACACACACACAAAAACACTCCTGCATACACACAGAGAGTCTCACCATGGCAACAGTGGAGCAACACAGGGAAACAACTTGGCAGAGTCAGGCGGTCGCTGTGAGAAAGTGTCGAGTTACGACACAGGGCTGGAGCTGAGGTAGGTGAGAGGCGAGGACAGGGACGGAGAGCAGAGAGTGATAAAGGCAAAAGAAGTGGGAAGAGATGAAAAGAACAAAGTAGTAGGAGAGGGCGGGAGAAGGAGTGTAGAGGAAAGATGAAGAAGAGAGGGTAGTGTATGAAAATGAATGGGAGGAGCGACGCTTGCAGGTAGTTGTTTCTGAAGAGGCAGTGTTTTGCTGCAGGGAGCAGGTGGTGTGCTCCATGTACATATCCCATTATCTAAGACTAAGCACCTCTCAATACCACAAAGAAACAACAAGGTGTGTGTGTGTGTGTGTGTGTGTGTGTGTGTGTGTGTGGTGTGTGTGTGTGTGTGTGTGTGTGTGTGTGTGTGTGGTGTGTGTGTGTGTGTGTGTGTGTGTGTGTGTGTGTGTGTGTGTGTGTGTGTGTGTGTGTGTGTGTGTGTGTGTGTGTGTGTGTGTGTGTGTGTGTGTGTGTGTGTGTGTGTGTGTGTGTGTGTGTGTGTGTGTGTGTGTGTGTGTGTGTGTGTGTGTGTGTGTGTGTGTGGTTGCAGTAGTTGCAGTAGTTGCCTGTTTATGTGTGTTTGCAGTGATGGGAGATGTTTTTCCCCTCAGCTTGCTCGCCCTATTACTGGATCAGTGCAACAGATGAAGGCCAAAAATAAGTGGGGACTTTATTTAGTGGGAGCTGAGTATGTAACTGTATCCAGTGGTTTTATTTTAAATTCGATCCACAGTCCGAAGAGGCAGTCTGGCCCGGGGACATGTGACCGGCTTTAATGTCAGTGTGGTTTAATATAAGAACTGATCTCTATCTGGCCTCAGTTGCTTTCTGACCAGCTGGGCTGCACTCTGGACAGGCAGAAAGGTGAGGAGTTAAAAGTGCAGAGACCACCCTCCTGTGGCATTTCACACTCAAGCATAGATTTAAGGGGGGACGGAGGGGGTGACTCAGGAATGTGAAGCAAGCCAAGGGTGTGTGTGTGTGTCGTGTGCATATCACTGCCGAGAAGCCTCCTCCGCCAGAACCATGGTACTATCCATGTGTGCTTGTTTACATCTCCCGCTGTTTGCAGGTGGTGCTTTACCCATTTTCTAAACTGAAGGTGCAAATAGGCCCCTGAAGTGTGCTTGGAAAGCTATTGGAGGAGCTCATGGCATCAGTGTACTCTGCATTTGTTACACAGATTGAATGCAGTCTTAGGGATGTAAAAGAAAGTGATCATCCTATAAAGTTAATGACATTGAATTAAAAAACTTGGGATAAATTAAAATCATGGAATATCATGATATATATTGGAAGACAGCTTCCCACTTGTCTCCTTTCCAATTCAGCTGCTACCCAGTATTGGTACTATGTGCTAGGCCCTAGGTGCTAAAACAAATGTCCTAACTTTTAACATTTTACATTACATAAACGTTAAATGGTTCAATATTACCAACATAAATGGAATTAAACATAATCAGAGAAACACCAGACAGAAAAAAACAACAATTGGGTTTTGTTGACAGTTTTGAGTGGTTCTGTTTCTTTTGATTCGCTGGGACTACTGAAGTGTGCCCTTTCTTTCTGGCCCCCTAATCAGGTTTTTCCAGGATGATTATTTGATTTATAAAGAACTGCTGGCCTGCTAAGTGTATGTTTGTCAACACTCTGGCTCCACACCAAATCCCTCATGTGCAAAGACGGAGACATAGAGACAAATACAAGAGGGCACAGAGAGAGGCAGAGCTGAAGAGAGTTAATGAATGGAACAAAAATGATGGTGACAGTTTGTGGTCTTGGGTAGGACACTGACAAACTGGGGTAAAAAAACCATACAGACATTTCTTTATTTAAAGGTACTCCAATAGAAAACACAGGTATCACAATGATACTGATGTTTAAACAGGCCACTATCTGTTTAAAATACAGGGCACTTTTTTTGAGCTTTCCTTTTATTTACACCCTTGAAGCATTTTCATTTTTTACGTCGGTCTCGCCTTTCTTACAGATGCATTCCACCAGACACTGTTAACGCATTTTACGCTGTCTGGAACACACATGGTGCTTTGAGTAAACATGCCCTGATTTAGTGACACACACATGCAAGCAAGCACTGTCTGTCTGTGCTCACTTCCACAGTTTGCAGGCATGACTATAAAAACAAGGACTTTTGATTCCCTCGCCTCCATGTTGCTTTGAATCCAGAATAATGGTGTCATTTACAGCCATGGATCCATTCAGACCGGGGTGCGTAATGACCTGTTAGCTTGTTACTGGCAAGATTTGTACTTTCATGTGGCTCTTAAGATCTAATGCGGTTTTAAAAGGATGAGCCCATTACTGGTTATTAAAGGGGCCATCTGCTGTTACTCGGTACTTCCTTCCTAATGTATTTCATGTGCCACATACAGTCGGTTTTATTCCATTTTGACAAGTGAGGCATCATCTTGAAGTTTTATTTCAGAAATATATACCCTCTGGGAGTTTGTATGTATTTGAATGTGGGAGGAAGCTGCCTTCCCTGACCTTCATCCCTGTGGTTGGTATCACAGAGATGTCATTCTGCTCTACAAGAACCAGTAGCAAGCTTAAGCTCGACACACCCAACGGGAATAACTGATCCATTTAGTCATTCAATCTCAGACATGCCTGCCTCACTGAGCAGTTAAAACACATGTAGGATGTGGTGGAGGAACATCAACATACCTTTGGGCAGGGAGTTTTTGATTCAAAACAAAGCCTGGGGGTTGGAAATTAAACTTTAAAAGCCTAAAAAACTCAACAGTTGGAAAAATAGCTATTGATTTATTGCTACAGTACTGATGAATAAACATTCACCCTGTATAATTATACACGACAAATACATGCTTCACACAGATATTTGGTGAAGTGGATAAGAAGATATTTCAATCAAGAAGATAACATGTCTCACCCTGTCTAGTGGAAAATACATCCCTTGTTTTATTTGAGGCTTTTGTGTTGTAAATGTGTGCTTCTTTTAGTTTGTGCTTATGTTTGTGTTATGGTTTCCCTTTAAAAGTTATTTGTGTCTGTTAACAGTGCTTATCTGCTCTCAGTAGGTAGATACACGGAAACAGAGTGTTAAAGTGAGCTGAACCAGGCCGGACCTCAAGCGTCATGGCTTCTCAGCTTTCTCTGAAGCTCCGTTAGTTTAGCCTACGGTTCTAAGCCCAGACATTTGACAAACTTCTTACCTCTCAGCTCCCAATCGACCTGAGACACTAGTGGCGCGTTTCCACTACAGCACGGAGCACGGTTTAAGAGGGCTGTGACGTCAGCGGCCCGTTTTTGGTTGCGTTTCCACTTGGCCTAGTACCGGCCGGCGGGTCCTAATTCACAGTTTTTCTGGCCTCATAAAATCGTAGTTCTAGGGCCAGGGACAACCAGGCTGAGTGTGTGACGTCAACACTCTCGGCTGCTGATTGGTCGGAGAGAATCGTCACAATCGGCGCGCGAGATAATCCCTAGCGTCGCATATATATAGCGAAGCTTGCAGCATTTTTATAAACAGCATTTTTGTTAACAGAGGAGCTACATCAATGGCAAAGAAAAGCACACCATGGTCGGTCGAGGAAGTGACGACGTTCCTCCATTATATAAGTGAGCCACGCTGCAGAGGAATGTGTCTTTGATACCTGGAAAGGGATACTAAAGATTTTATTATCTACAAAAGTTAAACAAATTGAAGGTTAAGGTTACCACTGTGCTCTTAACTTACGTGATGTTAAGTAGTAACAAAAAGTATTTTGTTTACTTTCCAGAAATAAAATTTTCCGACATATTAAATTCCACCCTTTTTTTTGGGAAGCAAAGCGGTCTTTATTGAGCTCAGTAGCATGGCCCTCTTTAAATTCAATGTTTTTATTCAGCTAAGAACAGTGAAGCATTATTCAGGTTATAGCTATGCTGCCTAGTATATGCCTCTGGAGGCTCGTCCTCTCGCATAACTCGCTGTAAACACAGCATATTTCAGTTTTTCCACAGCTCAGTTCAATGTTGGTGCCCCCCATACCTTAACTTCTTACACCACAGGGGACCGTCTCAGAAGAGGAAGAGTGAAAGAGAGGGAAGGAAAAATGAACACAGTAAATCCAATGAAAGCCTTTCTCATGAACACCAATCCAACCATTGAACACAGTACACTCTTTACCTATTCTGGAAATAAGCTGTGTTTAATAATCTTACTGCAAACAAGTTCAGTTCAATTATTGGCTTCAGAGAAAGTCGATATTTTGAAACAAAGCACGTATTTCTTTGCTCGTGCTTTGCTCCTGTTATTTTGTACAGATGTTTCCAGGGCCTGATTGTGACCAATTTAATCCTTTCTAATTTAGCTGGTTTTGGAACAGCAAATGACAAATCCCAAGCTACACCCACTTTTTCTCTTTCCACCAAACGTTGACACAGCGGTGTGTGACGCAAACTTGCTGGGAGGAAAGGGTCAGTAGCCAGCTGTGGTGAGGTTGAGGCTTGGCAGTTCCTGGGGTGAAACAGCAATGAATGGCCTTGTTCTTCTCTGTTAAACTCAATGGACTGCCCTCCATATGAGCTGGATGTGAGGGCAGTACGATGGGAGTGTGCAGGAGGCGGGGGTCACGCAGTTTGCCAAGTACAACATTACAACAGAGGTGGGATTGTGTGGCCTGCCTGTTTGTTCTGTCCCTCTGAGGAGGAAGGGTCCTGCTTGCCTCTCCATCTTCCCCTTGTCTCTACCTGACACCAAACAAAATGTCCTTCATCCAACTTCTCACCTGTCTGAGTAGAGACCGCGGTGCCATCACTGTGATGAATGGAGAGGGCAGCTAGTAGTTTACGTGCCCCATGCCATCCATTTTGGCCTGCTCGAAGCACTGGATTTGAAAAGGCTGTTGACATTTTTACTGGCATTTCTTTCCCTTTTAGCCCCAGCGTAACCATTAAAAGGTTTTTTATGTGCACGAGACCTCACAGAATGACTTGAGGAGCGTGTGAATGATGCTTTGTATATTTTTACAACCTTTTTTCGTAAATTGATCCGATTGATTGCACTGTAGATGCAATACACATTTTTGTTGGTTGTGGAACGACCGAACAGACCAGGTTTTAAGGCTCTAGCTGGGTTTTTAGGAGGTAACGGTGGTTTGCATGGAATCCTGTTAAGGGGCAGGCGGTTGAGGGGAAAAAATTGTAAGTCCATTAGTTGAAAAAACGCGTGTTTTTCGGCCAAACGACCAGATGAATCTCCAGCGGGACTGCCAGACTTAACACAACACCCTCGAACTGACATTTAGATTCCCGCCAAAAGGGGTGGCCTTCTGAAGTCAGTGGAAATGAAGAGAGTATTCCTTTGTTCACACCTCTCATCTGGACTCCAATAACTCACATCTGTTTCTCTGTCTCTCTCTCTCTCTGTCATGTCTCAGCTCATTGGCTACACTGAGAAGCCCATCAACCTGCAGATGTTCATCGGAACAGCAGACGACCGCTACTTGAGGCCGCACGCCTTCTACCAGGTGCACCGGATCACCGGGAAAACTGTAGCCACGGCCAGCCAAGAAATTGTAGTCACCAGCACCAAAGTTCTCGAAATTCCTCTCCTGCCTGAAAACAACATGACAGCCGGGTAGGTGTCTGAAGCACTTCGGGGGTTACATTACTCAGTTATGAGCTTACCACCATGAAGGAAGCCCGATCCAATGAAAAAATAACAATGTTTATGATCATATAGGATTATAACATCTTCCAAGGGAGATTTAGTAGATTTTCTTAATTTAAGCCAACATGAGAGTTGGGCGCAGAGGGAAAATCTTTCTCATGGAGCAGAAACTCTATTCAAATATTTATGATTCTGCATCCCCTTGATTATTTTATTTATATAAGGTCTGGTTTCATTTAAGTTGGAACTCATATAGGAAGGGATTTGGTAGGGATTTTCTCCTTTACAGTTGTAATAAATCATATTCACAGGCATTCTTATTTTGTTATTCAACACTCAATTTGCCTCTCATTGCCGACTCCCTACCGGGCTTGTGGTTGGTTTTATCACTCCCAGACCTTCACTACTTATGCCTGTCTTAGTGATTGCCGTATAGGAGCCAACTATTTCCCCTCTACTTTGCAGCATCGACTGTGCTGGCATCCTGAAGCTGCGGAACTCAGACATCGAGCTGCGGAAGGGGGAGACGGATATCGGAAGGAAGAACACACGGGTCCGCGTGGTCTTCCGAGTCCACATCCCACAACCCAACGGGAAGGTGCTCTCTCTGCAGGCCGCTTCTATCCCTGTGGAGTGCTGTGAGTGTCAACAAGCCAGAGTCTCACACACACGCCTACACACATCAAAACATGTTCATTCAGAAAAGCACATGCACACAAACCTTCCCACACACTCCTTTATTAGCCGGCTTGCAGTCTGGCGATTTGAAATGTTGATTTAAACTACTGTTTGCTCATTGAAAGTCACTTAAGATAAGAATGTCTGATACATGTTAAAAATGTAAACGCTCAGTTCTATCCATGCCATTTTTGTTAAGCATTTAGGGAGGTGTTGACACTAATTTGTGGTTTATTTTAAGGCACATTTTTTGGGGGGGTTTTGTATTACAGGTCACCTATTATGCAAAATCCACTTTTTCATGTCTTTTATACATAAACATGTGTCCCCTCTGTGTAAAGAGATTCTGAAAGATTCAGGAAAAAAGATTCGCTCACTTTTTGTCCTGATCCATTTATATAAAAACTGAGCTGATCAGATTTTGGCCACTTAATGATGTCATAACGATTTTTTGGCTTGTGTAACCATTAGCCAATAACCAACCAAGGTAACCCCCCCCCCCACCTTATCACCTGAATCTCCTCCTAGAGCACCATTGTGTTCTTTTTAATCAAATATCTCTCAGAGGGGCGTGGGGAGTGGCTCCTTATTTCCATCTGAAGTAACAGACAGAGAATCAGCACTTTTGAAACAGGGCTGAAACAGAGGGGATTATGGGATGCTGCAATGATCTGTTTGGTGTTTGGAGCCAAACACTTCAGAGACATGTTTTGTATATCTCTGAGACTTATAATAGATTGATGAAAAACAGTATAATAGGGGACCTTTAACATCCATAATGTTTAAAGGTGCTCCTGATGATTTGTCTACACATTATGAATCCACCCTGAATAGTAGACTGCAGAGTGTATAATCACAGCTCAGCCAATGACGCTCCTCCTTCTCTCCTCCACCCCTGCTGCTCCTCTCCCAGCCCAGCGTTCGGCTCAAGAGCTGCCCCAGGTGGAGAAATTCAGCCTGACCAGCTGTCTGGTCAGCGGGGGAGAAGAGATGGTCATCACCGGCTCCAACTTCTTCCCTGAGTCCAAGGTCATCTTCCTGGAGAAAGGCCCTGGTAGGTGCACAGCAGCTTACCTTTGAAACAGTTCGAGAAAATCGAATTGTGTTTAATGGTTGTCTGACAGATTTTATCAGAGAAGCCGCCGTGAGTAAAACATCACATGTGTCATTTATGTGGTCTGTTGGAAAATAGGTATTCTTCAGTGGCCAAAAAACGGACTTTGGGGTGTTGTTAATTTACATTTCTACTCTTGAGGTTGGAATCAGAGGCTTTTCTAGGTCTTGCAGAGGTCAGCAGAAGGATTTTATGGTAGTCCTGTCCGATAAATGTCAGTGGGGATGTGAAAACATACGTGTGTCTTTACCTCAGCCCCAACAAGTCCTCTATTCCCACAGGGCATTCTGTCAGGTGCAGAACAGATGTATCTCTGCTTATAATGCTGTCTATCAAGTAGGCATGAGGCAATGCACTGCAAATCCTGACATGGCTTTTACATTGCAGTATTTGTACACATTTGTTTACACAGACACATACTATCTTGTAGCAAACTCTACAGTCTTTTGGTTTGATTATTCAAACCACTGCAGTATCAATATATTACACAAACATAAAAAGGTACAAACTTTATTTTCACAGTCTACAAAGCTTCCTCAAAATACTGTCATCTTTACTTAACACAAAATGATACATCTTATAATTCACATGCTTAGCAGGACAGGCTAATATGGTCAATACGTATGCTAATTTGCATGCTTCATGCTACAGTGTGATTATTTGTGACTTTGAAAGTTGCTTATATCTGTTAAACAAAGGCCGACGCTAAATACGTTACTTAGTTAAACTCTCTTTGCAATTCATCCTGTTCAGTCACTGGCCTTTCTCTGCCTTCTCTTTTGTACATCACTCCGTAATCAAAACACATATTGTAGCTGTTCCCTTGGATGGAAATGTTAAATGGATAGCAATCGTAGAGCCAGTCTCTGCCTGCCTGAGACACCTTTGAGATGCGGAGCAACAGAATCAAGTTCACACATGGCAGAAAGTTGAAGGGTGTTGTTTTTGCGAGTAAGAGCCTATGTCTACCATTTTTTTATCCCGTAGGAATGTCTGTAGCTCTTTGAGGTGTAGCAGCTGAAGCATGGCAAAGAGAGGTAGCACGGTTGAAACAACCCCCTGATGGTCGAGTTTTTATAGCACAGCAGCAAGTGGAAAGCTTAGAGAGGTGCATCTTGGGTATGAAGGGAAAGCTGGGCCCCATGGAGCACGAAGGCAGCGGACTGTGGAAAGAGACAGAAAGAAAGCGAAGGGGAGTGGAAGATGATGTTGATTAGGTTTGTGTAAATGATCCCCCTCATCACGACTAATCCGCCTGCTTTAGTGCAGAAAGGCCCTGATTGGAGTAAGTATAGGAATGGAAGAAAAGGAAAAAAAAGAGGCAGTGACAGACATTTTTCCACCATCTGTCAGAATTTGAAGACAACAGTAGATTCATAAGGAACTGGAGAAACTGGGATTTGGTTGCTAGTACACAGAGATGATGGGATGGTACTATAAATGACTCTATGTACAGACATAGAGATCATGGGGCATTTGTTGGTGTGGGATCATATTTACAGTAAAAGCAGAAAAATGTCAAAGTGTAATGTCTTTTTTTGCCATGTGGTAGTAGTCATAGCTTCAGAGTCCTGCTTTTGTTGCTACCTTAAAGCCTGGCAACTGAAAGGTTACATCTACACAAAGTACATACTGTTTAAAATATGTGATAGATGTCTGTTTTCCTCACTTTTTTATTGTTTTTCTCTCTGTATTATTTCCCTAAAAGCAAGATTAGCATTTCAAAGCTACGAGACTTCTCAAACAATGAAGTTCAGAATAAGTCCATAATTGGTATAAGTATTTCAACTTTACAAGGATGAATGTTTATACAAAAGAATGAACTTTAAAGGCTATAACTGTAGTAGTGACTAATAGAGCCTGTGTTCTCTGTAGTCACTGTGTTGTTTCTCTTGTAAGAGCAAATAACTGTGGGCTTTTACAAATATGTTTTAAATAAACAGTAATCAGCTTTTGTTATTTTTGTGTTGGATCTTCCGGGGCAATAGGTGCTCGCTCTATCCCTTCTGACTGGGGTGCGCAGGGTGTCTGGATGATGGAGTCATTGTCTCAGCTTGGTATGAGGTGCCTGTTGGTGCTTGTTGTCTGACAGAGCATGTGGGGCCCTTGCTCCTGCCTGTTGAATGTCAACAAGCTGCGCTGCAATAATGCACTGCTGTCAGCTGCAAAGACATTCAAGGTCATTTGCTCAGAGGAAAAGGAAAAAGTATCTTTCATCTGTGATTTTTTTTCACGAGTGTCTTCAGAGTTGTTACTGGCTTATGGATAACTACAACTATGACTAACGTTAGGGTGAGATAAGAACAGGTAAATCACTTACTTAGAGCGTGGATTGTAAATGTTACATGGCTTACAGTTGAGTGCTTGTAAGGAAACATATAGGCTTGCCTCTCTGCAGACATGCTGCAGATGCCTGACGGTGGTTTTTGGGGGAATCCTTTGGGTTTTGAGGAAGAGGCCGTGCAGGTGCAGAGTACACTCGCACCATGTGAGCAGTATGAAAACAGGCAACTGCAAATTAATTTGACTCCGCTGAGAGACTATACAGTACTCACTTAGTTGTCAAAGTTTGTATTCTTCTCCATGCTGCAATGATTGTGATTTCTTCCAACCACACGGCAAGTCTGTCAGTGTTTTCAGCCCGACTGCTTCCCTTCAAGCAGCTGCCCTTAAGACGTCTCGCCAAATAATTAGATCCCTCATAGGAAAGCTGGAAAAGGATGTTTTCTAGCCAGAAACCTGGCAGTGTGTTAAGGCCTTTTCAAATAAATACAATTATTCCACTCCTCTGTCCCATAATGTTAACCAGGCAAGACAAACAGCAGGATATTTGGACATTTGATTACCATTTAATAGCTGCTAAGACTTTCTCCATAAGGCTTCTGGGCCTTTCAAAATGACATTGTTTTGATGTCTCTCGTTTCTCCAGAACAAATTGAAATCGTGTGCTCAAAGTCTCATATGGTTCTCAAGCCCTGTCTGTTTGAGAAAACCCTGCACACTGACATCATCTTTAGGAAACTTTAAGATGGACAAAGAGAGCTTCTCCAGAAGAGGAAACTTACTTTGAAAAATAGCAGACTTTAATTCAAAAGGGTCCTCATAATAAAATGTAGACATCAGTGGTCATGTGTGGCCTGGGTTTATTTATTATCACTTTTGCTTCAGGAACTTGTTTGTTTTAATGTATTTTGTGACTGGTATGTGATACAATGATACTGTGTAACTCTCAGTCTATTCTTCATTAAAAAGCCTATTTTATCCAGACCTGCACTGGAGAACTGTCTTTTCTGATTGACTGATTTGTCAAATGTGTCACTTTCCTTATGAATTGGAGGTTTATTGTTAAATCTAAATCAACATTTTTGAGTTTAGAGTGACGTATATATTTTGTGTAATATATGTTCCTGCTATCTTTCTCCCTGCCTGCACTAGGAGTATCACTGGTTTGTGCATTTATATATATTTTTTTCCTAACCATAGATGGACGACCACAGTGGGAAGTTGAGGCAAAAATAATGCGTGAGAAAACTCAAGGAGTAAGTAGTCAAATGTTTATACTGCATATTGTCTGCAACATTTGTACTCATTTTTGTGTACTAGCAGTTACTTTTTATTGTAGGTTGTGTTGGCAATAATTGAGTGTAAATAATGTCAAATGTGTTTTTTTGCAGTCGTGCATCATTGTGGAGGTCCCTCCCTACCACAGTAAGTCTGTGGGCTCAGCTGTGCAGGTGCAGTTTTATGTCTGCAATGGCAAGCGGAAAAGGAGCCAATCGCAACGCTTCACTTACCTATCAGGTGAGATAAGAAGACTTTTAGACAGAGTTAGACCGTTAATGAAAGTTTTGGGTTGGTTATTTTCGACTTAAAGTTGCTACATTTGAAGACAATCCCCTCGGTTGTAGGTAAGGGAGCACAAGCTAATGCTTTTACAGACATTTAGACAAAGGGTTTCTCTCAAGCTTTACTTTGCATTCCTTGGGGTGTACTGCTCCCTGTTGCAGCTCATCTCCAAAGATAATGACAAGAAGTTTGACTGACAGCAGAGACAGTTGTAACGTGCTCTCGGTGTTGCACACTTCTCCACAGGGGTTTCACTAACCCCGTTTCTCTCAGCATCACTGTGGTTTACAGGGGCTTCTCCACTAACAATAACATTAACACCTGCCAACTGTTTATTCTGTAAAGCCTACTCAAACTACCAAGCCAACATTATTTTTTCTTTTGCAATCCAGGAAACTTTATATATTCGCAGGGCCATCAGTAGTTTCATACGAGTATTTTAGCAGTAAGGCAACTCGATAGTCATAATATTTTGATTTGAAAGTTTCCTCAATGTTTTTCATTAAAGGCAAATTCCTGCCGTGCTATTTGATTGATTTGATTTGTTATTGTGTTATTTTCCTCGAGAAGCTAGTCATACTGAAAAACCGTTGGCGGAATATAATGGCATGTGAGCATTTTGTGCAACATATCCAAACCCCTGAGTTTTACCACAAAAGTGTGTAAGTTTGTGTGTGTGTGTGCGTATATGCGGCCTTGCCCCTCCACCCACCCAGCCTTTCTGTTTGCAAGCACGCCCACTCAACACTGACAGTTCCTGTTTTCAGCGTCGACAGATCAGAGCAGCCAATCAGAGCAGAGTAGAGTTACCCTGCTCTGTCAATCAAGCGGCGTCGCTGACACCACTAATGTAACCACGGACACCGCCTGCATTATGGCGGCAAAAAATTAAAAAGTTTTCATTGTGGTCTGGGCTGCAGAGGCCCTGGCCCAGTTGAAGGATGAATTGTGAGAAAATTGTGACATGTTTAAAAAGAAACTTGGAGAGAAATTGTCTTTATTTAACAAAACGTGCAAACTATTTGTTAAACCTTTATAATCATTTGCTTCCTTTACCCACCAAATAATACTGTACCTCTGTCTCGGTTTGAAGCCACAATAAACACTACTTTGCTTTGGAGAACACATTTTCTTTTTTAAACTTAAGAAACAAACTATGATTTTCTGTATGAAAACAGGATTTCAATGTTGGTTTTCAGTCAGAAAGAAAATTATTTGACCTTGGGGGAAAAGTGTCTTTTTAAAACAGAAGGAAAAACATGTACCCTTTACTTACCCTTGATATACCTTTGGCTCTATTCTATTTGTCCTTGGGGTCTTCTTCAAACAGAAGTAAAAAACAATTTTTTTAAATGTCTGGGTTTCATTTTGAAGCCATAATAAAACAGGATTTCATGTTTTTTTAAATATACAGTTCCCTTGCTTTACCCTTGATATCCCTCTGGCTCCGTTTAAAGCCAGAATAAACCCTGTTTGGCCTTTTCGTGCCCCCTCGCCTCTCAATCCCAGAGGCATGATGGGGTGAGTAGAGGGCACTGAACTCGTTTTCTGTTGGTCTGATCCGGGCTGCGGGGCATTCGGCTCCTCTCTTCTCACACAACATTTCACATGATGGCACCCGGACTGACAACATATGCTCTCCCTCTAATTCAGAGCTGGATAAAAATAAAACTCACTGTCACAAGGCACCAGATTGGGAAATAGGTTACCGATTGGCATAGCAGAGCTGTGTGTGCTGTCACAGTAAAAGTGATTGTCCCCATTTACCATCACAATGTCACTCGTTTTCTTGAAGCTTTTTGCATCTGGAAGGAGACACATTTCACAAACCGTACATTTCAGAAACTATTCTTCAGACTTTTAGGTTCTTGTGACCTAGTTTTTCTGGTTTTACTGACACATATTTCAACTTCAAAGACACTGATTGGGTGAACTTGTGGGGGATGAAAATGTGGAAAAACTTGAAACACCGACTTACTTGCCTGAAGGCACTGGACTTAGCAGCAGCATCACTAGCTGTGACACTGTCAATGTTGCAATACAATGACCTGACTAATGTATATTCTTACTGTAATCTACCCGCCACCACACTTCATTCCATAATGTTACACTTAATTGATCTTATAAATACTGCTGCTGCTCACTTATTTGCCCTGAATTTTCTACTTACTTTTATTAATTTTTTTAAATACTATGTACATACCTTTTTATCTAATAGTGTATTCTTTTTATTTTTCGTCTCTATCTATACCCTGTGTGTGGGAATAAAGGAATTCTGATCCTGATTCAGGCAGTATTTGAGTGATTGATGTGTTTGATCCTGTCTGTATCACCGTTTTCCTCACATCTCCCTTCCTCTCCCCCTTCAGTGTTGGTGAAACAGGAGCACAGAGAAGAGCTGGACCTCTCTGCCGTCTCCCCCATGTCCCTCCCCCTGGCCCATGCTGGCGGGCTGGTGCGCCCCCAGCTGCCCTCTCCGGAGCAGTGCCACCCATCGGACGGCCTTCTGTCCAGCTCCCCCCACGGCCTGCTCCCCCTGCAGGGCCCCTGCCCCTCCCTGGGCTCCCCGTCTTTCCAGCACCTGCCTCACCTCCAGAGTCGCAGCTTGCACCACCCCCCCGCAGACTGCCACATGACGTTCCACCCGACCCCTGCTCCTCTCCCTGCGCCCCCCCGGCCCTCCTACCAGTCCATGCAGCACGGCCACAGCCACAGCCTGCCCTTCAACGGCCAGTCCCCCCTTCCCCTTCAGGGCTACGAGAGGATTCCCTTCCAGCACAGCGTCTCTGCAGCGTCTCACCCGATGGGGATGGGGATGGTGTACCCTTCCTCCCCGTGCTCCTCACCATCAGCTCCCCCCTCCTCAAACAGCATAGCTGGGTCTCCCCAGAGCCAACAACCGATGCTCTCCCCCTCATCCCCACGCCTGCACACACTCGGAGGCTATCACTGCTCCCCAAACCCCCCTCAGGTGCCCTCTCCCGGCGGCCACCCCCTCGTGGGGCAGCTGCAGAGAGCGATGGGCTACCACCCCGTGGGTCAGAGGTCAGCCTCCTGTCCCACCCCGTCCAGCGCCCCTGCTACCAGGATGATCCCCTCTCCCCACTCAGGGCCTTCCTCCCCTCAGCTCCACTCGCTGCCCTACCAGTCTCCCACCTCCTCCTCCCCCACATCAGGTGGCAGTCCTCTGGGGCCCATGCAGCAGCAGCAGCAGCAGCAGCAGCAGCAGCAGCAGCACTCAGGTCAGCACTCCCCCCAGGCCACCAGCCCGGTCATGGCCAGCCTCTCCCCGGTGGCAGCGGGGCCTCTGATTCACCCTCTGAGCCCACAGGGACCCTTCCCCTCGGACAAAGAGAGGCCGGACATCAAAGAGGAGCCTGAGGAGAAGGAGCCCACCTTCCGCTCCATCGGCCTACAGGACATCACGCTGGACGATGGTAAGTTATTTCTATCATCATTTTCTGACTAACAACTTTTCTTCGGGCTTGTGTCCACCTGATTTCCTTTATAAGCAGAAAAGCACTGAGGGTGGTGAAGAGCATGTGTTTAACTTGCCTTCTCTACTGTGATCCTGAAAAGTGACAGAGAAGAGCACAAGATGTCTATAAAAAGTTTATTTAGATTTGACATAAGGCTCATTAAGGCAGTCCCACACTTGACACTTTATCCTATATGGAGTGGTGCAGTGACGCGTCCTAAAACCCGGAAGCAAGCTGCGCATGGGTTCCCTCGACAAAAACGCAATGGAATTTCTCCATAGGATTTTGGAAAATAGCTGGAAATAAGGTCTGTGGTTGACACACATTTAAGAGACGGGTCACGTTTGGTTCAGTCGGATAATCTCCACATGTCTACCCTACTTTTATAATTTTCTAATCGTAAATCTAATCACCAGAAGCTAAATGCTAACGTTATGCTATAAACGAACTACAGCAGGGTTGCTGCTTCAACGTCACGCCAACTTAAAGGTCCCATGTCATGGCCATTTCTACTGATCATAATTCCATTGTTGAGGTATACTAGAATAGATTTATATTGTGCAATTTTCCAAACTCACATTGGTTTCTCATACAGCATCTCTGTATAGTATGTGTATTCACCGGTATTCACTGTGAGCCCAGTGTGCTCTGATTGGTCGGGACGTTGCGAGGCTCGCTGCTCAATGATCTGGCTTACTGGTGTGGTTTCCGGGTCGGCGATACAGCGGGACAGCGCGAAACTCATCCTGAGCACACACAAACACTCACAGCCGAAGTAAAAACAATAAGTGTGGCTTGATATTGAGTAAGAAAAAGGTTTATACACACTGTGAGAATGGGTCTGCGGAGAGAATTTCTCCGCGATCCCAACTCGTCTATTACCAACCAGGGAGCTCTATGCAAGTCAATGGGACTCCCTGTTAGTTGAAAATGTACGCTCAAGGTCCTGGTGTGTGAGGAGCTCCGCGGATTGGTCCATTTTGGTTCCCGGAAGAAACAAATGGAAAATGAGAAATGTCCAACGAGGCGTTCTGGGGCAGCATAGACAGGTATTTTCTGTGTTAGAGTTTTACTCGCTACAGGGTGTACTTTGAGGGATTGTGACTCTGCAAACCATTTTAAATGCATACAAACCTTCATAACACACAAGGGGACGGGTAATAACCGGAAAAGCATGACATGGGACCTTTAAGATCCATATTCAAACACAGTGGCGGCCGGTGGTCTTTTTTTTTGGTGGGGCTCTTGACGTACCGTAAGTGACCTACCCGGGGGGTCCGGGGGGTTTTCCCCCGGAAACTTTTTTCGAGAAATGACCCCTTAAATGATGACTTCTGGTGATGTTAGAGGGGGGGGGGAAAGGAGAAATCGAGGCTTAAAAATATGAGAAGACTGATCAATACCTCCATAATCTTCAGTGTGGAAAATATTATTTATCAACCTGAACATCTACTACTTTACCAGGAATTTGTGTTCTCCGAACTGGTCTGTTTTTTTCTTTCTTAAAACTGTTCATGTTTTATGAACCAACACCTTCACCAAGTAGCTTTACAGTGAACTGCATGTGAGATATAAAATTAATAGCATCTTTTCAGTAGCATTAATTATAAATATTTAAGTGGTTCAATACAAGTCACTACAGCATTTCAAACTGAACTGTGAATAAATGCAATTTAAAAAAAAATAACCACAGCACAAAATGTCATAAATTGTGTTTTTTCTTTGTTTCTCTGAGGATTATTTACAAACAGGCTTATTTACATATAGCAATAACTCAGAAATGAAAAAGCTACATCGTCTAACACGAACAACCACTTAGCATAATGATAATATATGTGTTATGTACAATGTAACTGGCAAGGCTAGAGCAAGAAAGAACATAAAGTTTGCAAAAGGTTTAAATAACTTCAAGTATCTGTCTTCAGATTACGTGGAGGTTTTAGTCCGATGGGAAGCAGATTTTAAGCGACACCGAAGATAAACCAAAAATGTGGTGGAGCTGCAAACCGTGTAGTGTTGCTGGGACAGAACAGGAGCTATAACCGTTGGAAAATACATCACAGACAATGCAACAAACGTGGAGACAGAACAATCACTTCTGTGATAAATGCCCACTTATTAATAAACTTCTAACAACCATGGGAAACCTCCTCTCTACATATAAAGTGATATCCAAGCATGGGAAACAAAAGACAGCATTTACCTGTTTGCATCCAGCTAGCCAAGCCTTTCTTGTGTACCAGCTACTTGTGAAGCCTCGTGTATAAATGTTGTCTTTTTCACGAGATTGCTGCGATATATTCAAATCGGGTTGGTCCGGTGCAAGGTCTTTAAGCAACAATTTATCTGCCAAACTTCTCCTTTCGAAAGGATTGGAGATTAGCTCTTGAACAGAATTAGCCGGGGACCGAGGTCCGGAGACTCCACCTGCACACGAAGCCATCCTCATCAACTACTGCGTCAACCGGATACGAGTCACTGTCCAAACTACTCACAGACTGCACTGGGCGCTGACATTGGCGCCCGGTGACCGTCATCTTTGACGACGCTGATTGGCTGAAATTATATTTTCGCGGCATAGTTTACACGTTACAGATAGCAACAGTCAGCTGCTGGTGGCTGCTGCTGCACTGGTTGAAGGCTCCTCTCTTAGCGCCCAGACGAGAGAAGGTGCATGGGCAAGGCCAGGCAGGAAACATGTGACTTATCAGTAACTTTAGACATCGTAACACAATTTTAAACGAGATTTTATTGTAGATTATACATTTTACTGATACCAATTATATAATATTTACCTTGTTCATTAAAAATAAAAATAAAAACATATATATTTTTTTAAACATATTTTTTTTTTAATTTTAATTTTAATTATTATTATTATTTTTTTTTTTCAATATGGGAAGAGGTGGGGCGGCGCCCCTAGCGCCCCTATGGACCGGCCGCCACTGTTCAAACATACAGATTCAAAATGGTACAAGTTGAAGCGTTTGTTTTAACAGTTTGCAGGAGGCAGGTACATGCTTTCAAGCGGAACACGGGGAAAAAGAAACTTAGCGGGAGTGTTTACGTGTTCGGTGTAATGACGTACAACGGCCTCGACAACTTCTGTAGTCCTATTCAGCCACTTGTTAACAACCATCGTTTTTCAGACACGTCAACTCTTCAGAAATCACCAGCGGGGTCACTGCTGATGGATTTAATGTCATAGAACAAAACGTGATCCGTCTCTTCAATGTGTCTCAACCACAGACCTTATTTCCAGCTATTTTCCAAAATCCTATGGAGAAATTGCATCGCTTTATTGTCCAGGGAACCGGAAGTGGTAAGACGCTAACTTACTTCCGGGTTTTAGGACGCGTCACGGCACCACTCTATTTGCTAGCACTCTAAAACAATTAGAAAGAGAAGCTGGCCATCAGATAAAGACACCCAGTGGACACGCATCTACATTTCACTTTCACTTTATGGTGATGACACCCTACATGTCTCTTTTGTTTTTTGTCTGACTCTCATTCTCCAGTTTCCTGTAAGTCAAATCATCCTGCTCTCATTATCACATTTCCCTCCCTCACCCTGTCCTTTAACACAATATATTTACACAGCCCTCCCATCTGTGAACAATCTCATTTTCAGTCTAAAACAAGCGGCCGCTGTGGGATTCAATCTACCCTACATTGTGTCACGAGCAGGATGAATTTATATCTGATGATGTAAAACAATACAGAACATCAGTTGTTTCTCCAGTGGAGGAAACCTTGGTGCCTGATTATGGTGATAGCGTTTTTCATCAGGTTCGTTACTGAGGGGTCATGGGACTTCGTATTGGGTAACATAGACACACATAGCACTGATAACTGTAGTATCATATTAAAGGGGGTTAGGGTTAGGGTTAGGTTAGGGTTAATTGTAAAAAGCTTCTGTATCTGGCAGCAGTTTGGAGATGAATTACACGCACTGTGTTTTTTGGCTTCTTGGAGCTGGGGGGGGGGGGGGGGAAGGATTGCATCATCTACTTGCAAACAGTGAAACACAGTTGTGTGCCAGAGCAGTAATTACATCCTGTGTGCGTTTGTGTGTATGTTAGCGTGTGTACGTGCATTAACCACTCTAATTAGCATGCTCAGGAGAACTTAACTATTGAGCGTGAAGTCATTTAGCAGCTTTTGTCTTTCAACTATAAACTCTACTTTTTAAAATATGTGTGTCCAGACTACTCCGAATCATCTACCTCCTTATCTGTTGCTAAGAGCCTCTTTGGGCTTTGTTAACCCCTGTGTTGTATTCAAATGAGGGTCCTAAAGCTTTGGGGTTAATAAATAACATGGCCAAGGTGTCGGGGAGGTACGGTTTTGTGTGCGAGCATGGGTCAGCCTAATTAACACATGGCCATTGTCAATAAGTCATGTGTGAAAGACTAACAACCACTGAAGTACATAAAACATGTTCAAACACACACTTTAGCATGTAGCATGTTTGTTTGGTCGATTTCTCCCTAGCACACACACACCTTGAAAGACCCACAGTCGGCTGCACTCACACTATCAAAAAGAAAAGTGTGAGAAAAGTTTGTGAGTGACACGGTTCAGCTGGGAATGTGAGCTCTCCCTTTGAGCCGGTGGCTAAAAATAGCTTTCTGTGCCAGCCCAGCTCTGTAGGCCATGTGTTGAAGCAGCAACGTGAAGCTAAACGCAGCTCTGAGTTTTAGCAGGTCACACTCTGTTAAGTAGACCGTATTCAGCCCGGTTTGATAAACACACAGATCAGGATGGGCACCAATATCACACATATTTAGATAAGAAGTGAAAAATGCACATGTAGCAGAAGATACACATGTAAGAAAGAATATTTAAAGTTGTTAAATCTGTTCACAAACTCAAATATCATCCATAGCAATTACGTATAATTAGCAATAATTATTCCTTTAGTGCGTATAATCTCTTTGATAGGGAGGCTGTGGCGCAGTGGAATAGTGCGTTGGTGTTCAGATCAGGGGAGCACAGGTTCAAACCCCACTGCAGTCAGCATGTCGTTGTATCCCTGGGCAAGACACTTCACCCCAAATTGCTCCTGTGGGGGATTACCCACAGTAATTGAGTAAGTCGCTTTGGATAAAAGCATCTAACAAGTAACATGTAATGTAATGTAATGATAGCCATTTAATTAATGTGGTTAAAACAAGGGAAACCAGTCTTCTGCCATCACCTGCACCCTTTTACTGTTACCTTTACTCCCTTCAGATCATAATTATCACTCAATTTCTGCCACTCCTTCTATTTTATTCACTGTTTTAACTTACTGAAAAATGTTTTAGTAAAACATGAATTGTGTTTTGGAATATGTAGATTCATGGCTTTCCAACCTGCAGAGAGCTGAGATTAAGTAATCTTTGCATATCATACTATCATTAAACATGAAATGAACTACTGCGGTAGAATCACAGACTTGCATGAGAGGCGATACAACGATGTGAACGTGTAGAAAACTGCTCGGGTTAGCAAGCAGATGGCCCTAGTGACGCACACCAGAGCAAGCTTGAAATGTGTGTGTGTGTGTGTGTGTGTGTGTGTTAGATGGGGTATTGTGTTTGTGTCTGTTTGATGATATAGAGGTGTGTGTGTACTGTATGAGTGTGTGTGCAAAGCAGGAGACACAGGAGGTGAGAAGACAGACTGACAGACAGATGGACAGACGAGGTCAGCGTCCAACCCCACTGCAGGGTCACTCAACCGAGACATCCAATCTGAAATGCACTTGGCATGTGAGATTAAACAAAATGTGTAAACAGAAAAATCTTGTCCTTTTTTTACAGTATAGTATACACAATATATTTCAGATTGTCCATGCAGACTACTTGAAATATGGTAGTTGGCAGTTAAATTAAACTTATTCCCAATATCAAAAGGACAAGAAATCTATAATAAATCTATAAAACAGCCTCTTTGAAATCACAGCAGATGGACACGAGGATTATAATATGCTCACAAAGGCGATGGGCTGGAAAAGCAAAGAAGGAACGTTTGAACAAAGCAGCATGGGACTTCACTGAGTGTCACTAAAATGTCCAGCTTTGTGTATTTCTACTGCTTTGAAGTCTGAATCAAAACAGAGTAAGGTTGGGTGTTCCTTCATTGAATATCATCCAAGACAGGCTTCTTCTTCATGGCCACTGTTCAGCACATTTGGGGCGAAGAGACCACAGCTTGTTAAAATAAATACACCCAATGAATTTATTTGTGTTGCAGGACTTGGACATGGATGATTGATGGACTGTTTTTATTTTAATTAATGTCTACGTCTATCCCCAGCAAGACTTTCAGACAGGTTTGCCAGAGCTGTGTGAGTGTGTGTGTTTGGCTCCTCTATAATCACAGCAGTGGCTTGAAGAACAGTCCCTCTTGTAACCATGATTGCAGCCGTCATGGCGACAGAACCTGAAGCCTCTGTGCTGCCGAACCGTGCATTTAAGTAATTAATCAGCACGTGATGATCTCTGTGTTTACAGAGCACGGAGGGGAAGGGATAGCGCGTGTGTGTGTGTGTGTGTGTGTGTCTGCGTGTGCGTGTAAGCAGTTGTCAGCAGTGTGCGGAGTGTGTTCACAACAAAGGCTGCTCTTTTGTTGGCCCTGCCCTGACTAAATGCACAGCTGCCTCCAACTGCGAGCGCAGTGTTTAGGGTTTACAACCAGCCGATCCCTGCACTCCCTAAAAGACACACACACATACACAGTAATGACAAATGCACACACACAGATACACACAGGGAGTGACGGTCGTTATCCTGTAGATGTAATTAAATCAAATATACGAGGCACTGTCCGTGCAGTGAACACATATTTTAAATGTCTGGTTTTACTGTTCTGTTTTCTCTCCTTACAAGAACACACTGTAAATAGTCAGAAACTTCCAAGGTCGTCGCAAAAAAGAATTGTCATCACATATTGGGCCGCCCTATAGTTCCTCGCATGTGGTTGACTTTTTAATTTCTTTGTCAAACTTCCGATTTAACATCCTACTTCATTGTTATTCAGAGGGTTGGACACATGCGCTAAGATTTGTCTAAATATAAAGATTGTCTGCGTTTTGTTCCACCTTTTGTAGAAAGCCAAGCTAGCTGTTGGCAGGTCTCTATGCTAAGCTAAGCGAACTAGCTTCCGAGTGAAGACTTCTTTTTGTAAATTGGCAGGTATAATATGCTTTACTATCAAACAATATACAAGTCCTTTTTTAAGTCTCCTTCAATGCATGGAGAGCTGCTCTCCCGACACAATTTCACAGAGCTCCCTGAATGTTGCAAAATGGCAGAGAGCCCTTAATGAATAAAGCAAGAGAGTTGTGAAGAGGCCAACATTTCACAATCCAAGAAAGATTTGGTTAAAGTTTTCAGGACTTGGCCGACCGGACCGGGGAGAAAACGCCAGTGAATTTTGGATTTACCTTTGACAGGTGGCGAGAAATATGACTCTAGGTGTATCCCAAATGAAATCAAACATGACATTTTATTTTTGGAACTTGTCTTTGGTTTTTGGCTACGTCTGTAAATGATTTTGGTTCACATTATTCATCTGGAAGACCCATTTTAGTGTTTTTTTTGTACTTTAAAGATACCTAAAATGTTTACATTTAATAGCCACCACCATCATCAACGATCCTTCAGTGGAAGACAGAGCCACCTTCATTCAAAAGCAATGAATGTTTGGTTACTCTGAATTCACAACATCACTAAAGATATTGCATCAGAAAAAAACGTTTTCCGATAATCGCTAACTTCTGATATTTTTGATATTCATGCGTACACAACCAGGAAGTAATGAAAACATCTGTAGTTCATTTAACTGTGATTCTTTTTATTGAACAAACATGTATTATTTTTGCTCATGGACCTGTGTTTATGGTACCATTTCAGTCACAGGCGTCATGCTGCCATTAACCAACCATAACAGTAACAACACAGAGCTCTTGATTCGATGGCATGACAAAAAAAACAGTGGAAGGAAAAATGGTTTCCATGAAATGCTGCTGCTCGTTAAAAACAATGGCAAACATTTGCTGGTCTTTTCCCCTGAAACAAGTGGAAACGGCCTTTCTGTGTCATCTTTCCATACAATTAAGGTCTTAGAGCGTGTATTGCAAAGGTCCTGGCAGAGTCTGGAGCGAGGAGGAGGGGGGGGGGGGGGCATGGAAACCCCTCAGTGGAGATGAGAGCAACATATTATCTCTTTAAATAAATATGAAATAGATCAGCGCGCTATTCAATCAGGATTTAGCTATGATTCAGTTTGATGCGTTCTTGTCTGCTCGTCCTTGATTTGTCAGCCAAGCATTAAGTTGTTGACTGGAAAATAAATGCTAGTTACCAAATGTTCGGTGGTGCACAAGTGAGGACTTGACAGTGTTGAGAAGACAATTAGACTCCCCCTATTAAAGTACAGGGGGGAATGCGTCTATATCTATCAAAGCATCTGAGTTTTAAAAAAGTTTTCATTGAAGGAGGATACATAAAAGAAGAAACACACAGAAAAGGTAACAAGGAGACAAGTGTGTAAAAGCCATACACGGATCAAATATCCTACAACCCTTACACATATTAACTCAAACTAAAAGATTAACAAATGAAGGCATCTGCTTTATACAATTTAAAGGAAAGATTTGAAGTTTTGGCTGATAAAAAAAATAACGTATAGCTTTTTCGAAACGGGCATTTTCACAATTTTAATAGAATATTCGAATGGAACCGGAAACATTTACCAAGACGGTCTGCTTAAGTGGAATAATAAGTCTACTATATAAAGTGTTTTAGCAACCACCACCTATTCAATTGCAGGAAGAGCTTTACTTTGACTCAGACCCCAGAGATCCATCAGCGCCATGCTCTCTCAGGGTGTCCGCGGGGTCTTAAAAAGTATTAAAAGTTGATCAAATCAATTTAGCGAAAATGAAGGCTATTTAAAAAGTGTTAAACGGCATTTTCCAAGGTATTACATTTTGCAGCTTGTTTTCAATAAGTATGTAAATTGTCCAAAGAGGTTGTATTCTAAAGTTTGCCTGAATGTAATCATTGCGTAGGTGTGTAGTGTGATTCTGTGTAGTTTATTTATGGCATCCCGTTGGATTGGACGTCATCTGAACAGGACATCGCACGCTCACTGCTTGATAGCGCGCGAAGGTCCGTTTACGCCGGTTGTTAAACAACATCGTTATGGGGAAATGCAAGTTTGCGTCCAAATGGTTGGAAGATAAGGAGGAAGGACAATCAATACTGTATATAGTAAATGTGAGGTAAAGTGTGTCGCCAATGTAACCGGTTAAAACTCAAAGTGGCGATGAGGTCTTAAAATGTATGGAAAGGGTCTTAAAAAAGGTCTTAAAAGGTATTACATTTGACTTCAGGATTCCTGCATATACCCTGTCTCTGCTGATAAGACCTAAAGCATGGACTAGTATCCATTGTAATGAGCTCTACCGATCCCCCCAGGCGGCCATTTGGGCTCCAGTGGTTTCCTTCCTGAAGTCTCGTGGTCATGTACTGAGGGGGACCCACTATTCAGAGTCCCCCATCTAGTCTTGTGAATCACTTAACGTCAGATCAAATGGGAAATCCAGCGATGATTCACTGAAATGAAAGACTTTGAAAAGCTGACTTTTGAAAGAGCCTCACCCACTCAGTGACTTACCGACTCCAAAAGTTACATTCAAATAAAACCGATCACAAAGCTAAATGACTAAACCAGAATAAAGCTTCTCTCTTAGCCATCCTGGAAGATTTCAATGTCAATTCCATCAATCTATTTTCCGATGTGCGTGTGATCGCTCATTGACTGTACGTTCTCTCTCTACCTGAGGCTCCGTGCAGACGTGAGCATGTCGTCGCAGAGCGAGTGGAAACTGAGTTTTGATATTCCCTCTTGCAGG
Source organism: Trematomus bernacchii (assembly GCF_902827165.1). Classification (NCBI taxonomy): domain Eukaryota; kingdom Metazoa; phylum Chordata; class Actinopteri; order Perciformes; family Nototheniidae; genus Trematomus; species Trematomus bernacchii. The sequence goes on from NW_022987973.1 coordinate 2,398,656, forward strand.
CAAACCAAGTCTTGCCTCTTTTTGTTCCCTCTGCACAAATGTTTCCATTGTGACATGTTGTCTTCATTTGCTGGACTCCAGAATCAGTCAGTCTCAGTTCTTTTCTTAAGCCGCTCTGCCAGAGTAATGTTTTCTAAGCCTGGGTCAGGGAACTTTTTTCAGTGTGTCATAGAGGGTTATGATAATTGCCCATTTTCCATTTCGACAGTAGACATGTTTATCGCAGTGAACGGCCATCTGCCTATTTCACTTCTGTTTTGCATTATGGAAATCTTTTTAATATCCCTCCTTTGACGTGCACTTTAGAAACGGAGACGTAAGATTCCCTAATCACGGCGGTCTGCTCGACGGTTAACTTTAGTGAAAGGAAATCAATGTAAACAATGTGTCAAGTATATGTAGATATGACTACATCTGTTTCACTGAAACAACTGAACCGTTGACTTTAATGAAATGTATTATGTCAGCAGATTTAATATTATTGCTTTCAACTAACCTAATACAGTTATTTGTTGACTTAATACATTTCATTAAAGTACATGTTTCAGTTTTTTCAGTGTTCTGTAGCAACAATTTATTTTTAAAAGCTGCAAGAAACTGTTAAAGTCTGACATAGCGGCCACAATTTGTTTTTTAATTGTCTTTGTGGTGTAAATATTTGTTTATATTATTTAAACCCACTTGCTTCTTCCTGACTTTAACTGATGCCGACTGCCAATGAACAATAAAGTTGAATTCAACAAATGACTAGCCCTGTTTGCATAGATTTAAGACACAAACATTCACGATCAAACATTACAATACAAACATTTAAAGGACAGTCCAAGTAGCAGCGCCAATAAAAGAGGCCCTTTTTAAAATCATGGTGTATAGGAGTGGCCTTTTAATAAGAAAACAAATCTTTTAACCTCCACCAAATGCACTCATACACACATGAGCAATAAAAGCCATGAGCACGCAGGGGGAAGAATCTCCTGATGTAAGCCAACCTGAGAGCCGTAGTAGTAGTATTGGGCTGACTGATCATGTATATTCTGATCAGGGACCCCCCCCCCCTCCCAGTCATCTGTAGAGGATCTCCCTCCGGCTGACAGTCAGCGCTGAATCACCGTGTGCTGCTGCTCTGTCATGACGAATACCAGTAAATCTGAGAAACACTATCAGCATATGAAACTCTTCGTAGGCCCGGCTCCACTCACACCGCTCTTTCACTTCTCGATCACCGATGTGTGGAGCTCCAGCTTGAATTCAATGGTATCTGACGCATAGGTCATTGCTCACTGAGGTGGGACAACGCATCTTTATTTCTCATCTGTTTGAACTATTGAGCTTTATATTTCTGTCTGGAGAGACTTAGGCACTCTTCCCATTGTAGTTTTTAACAGGGACAGAAGTTCAATTCCACGTGAGTTCAGATTTTCATTTCTCGGCTGTCATATCGAGAGTGAAGCCTAACAAAGATCGTGTGAGTTAACCTCTTTCAGTACATCTTTTGTAAAGATAAGTACTGATCAAATGAGACTGATCAAATGAGACGGATTAAATGTGACGTTGCACTTTGGTTTATGCCCTCTGTGTCTCCTGTGTTATTTATAAGTAGACGGGTTAATGTTGGCCTGTGCAACAATCTAAACAGAACAGTGGAAAGTCATGTGTTTTTGCAGACGCCCACTTAATGTCGGTCTCTCGCACTTCGCTCTGTGTTTCTCATATGTTTTGTGGTGCTGGAGCAGATTGATGAATCCACAAAGTTAACCCCAAAACATTTCAGATGTGAGCGCAGGCCCTCAACTCACTGTTAAGACCCAGCCATAGAATCAATACAGACCATGATAGTGCAAATGCATTTCAGGCACAAGCAGTGGTGGAAAGTACATTCACTAAAGTGCGTCACTTACTTCAAGTACGTACTAACTTGTACAATTTGTAGTATTTTTTTTACTTCACCTGAGTATTTCACTTTTATGCTACTTGTTTCTCTTCATCTCAGAGTGAAACTTTTGACTGCTCTACATTGATTTGAGAATTATTTTACAAACAAAACTTACTACTGTATACATGTACAAATATCCAACTTTTGTACATGTTAAACTATACAACAGTACATAGAGAAGTTAAAATGTGCTCCAGCTATAACAATAAGATGCTGTTTTGTGTTAAAGCATCAATAATAATATTCCAATAATACCATATTAGGATATAACTCTGACAGGGGCCATTCTGCCCAACATGTACTTTCACTTTAATAAGTACATTTGGCTGTGAATACTGTACTTTTACTTAAGGGAAATCTTGTATTTAAGAGTAATTCTACAGAGCAGTATCTCTCAAAATGATATAGGAGTGAAATCTGAAACATACAGATATACATTTCACCAAATTGATGTGAAGTTTGGACAAAAGAAGCTAAGTTGCTTCACTAGTCTTTTTATTTTGTGGATACAGCTTCTCTCTGATGGTCTTTATGAAGCTTTTATTTCAACACAGTTGCACCGTTTGTATTTTGTAAGGTCGCAGCCTTTAAAGGAGATCAGTTCCATCACGGTTTTATTACAGCGATCCGTAATTGAGTGAAAGAATCGATGAAGCGGCCCACTTGTAGTATATTGTCCCTCAGTGTTTTACACACAGAGGTAGATGTTTGCTTTGATAGTGTCAGTGTAGCCTCATGCGTGCGTGGTGTTGCTGTGAGTGTGATGGTGTGTGTGAACATGGTTGACATGGGAAAGGAAGAGCCTCCCACGCTAACAGGATGATGACAGTGATGGTGGCCAGACAACAAGCAGGCAGCCGAAAACACAAATAAAACAACACAATGTAAACCCCAACTCTCTGACACAGACTGGAGAAGAATGTTAAGATGTTTAATGTAAATATATGTATTTGATACACAAGAAAAAAGCACTTTGTCGCTGGAGGAAATGATGATGAAGTGTTGTAACACCAGAAATGTGAAGATTATCATATTTAATGAAAGTTAAATTGCTTTGCGAGCACACATGTCCCTGTGTGTGTCATCACATTTAAATACAGTTTCTTTTCTCTAATGGAGCACTTGGTCGGGTTCATTTTCTCATCATCGACTGAGTCACCCCTGCCCCCTTCTTTTTAAAGTGATTTACGGTAAAACACGCGTGTATTATGGCAAGGGGAATGTGTGAGTTTACAGTATAGAGCTTCACAGGTGGACGTAAGTAGGTGGAGTTGTCGTGTTCAGACAGGTAAACTCTCCCGGTGTCACACTGGGCCAGAGGTCCCCGCTGCACCCTCCCAAACCAGTTCACCCAGCCTGCCTCTGACCTGTCAACCTCACCTTTTTATAAACCACATGAACCCTGAAGAGTTTGAACCAGTCTTCCCTCTGCCTGTGTCCTCCTCACCAAGTGTTTGGAGTTGATTTACTTCACGGCTGCTCTTTTAACTGGCGCCCCCCGCTGGGTCTCTGGTGGTCTGGCGGCAGCGCGTGTGATTGGACAACGAGAGTAATGTGTTATTTATTTAAAATCAGGCTGTAGCTGAGTCGATGGAGTAATTAACCTCGCTGTGCCTCAACGTGTTTTTCACAATGGATCGGTTTCCCACGGCCCTTTCGACATGCTTACAAACCATGAACAGGCCTGAGGAAATGTACCGGAGCTCCATTAAAGCTCTGCTGAAGTAACGACAGACGGTCCATGTGCTGCTTACTGCTAGCATGTCTTTGAGTGAATGGAATAGTTTCTCTCATCTGTTATGTGAGCGGTGGTTCTAGCGCACGTCAGAGCTGTGACTTGGTGACCTTCGGGTCTGCCAGTTATTTGAGTTTTTCCATTTTGAGCTTTCAGCTGGTTGAGTTTGAGCTTTCAGTCTTGTGAGGAACTGAGCGTGGGACAACACCGCCCTCTGCTGGACAGAGACATAGAGCTCTATGTTGTATAAGTGATGGAAGTTAAAGTTATGAAGCTTGAGGGATTTCTTTGTGTTTTTCTGTAAAAATTAAAGGCAAATTCAACATGTACAGTTTCCAAAAGTAATACCAGCGTTTCATGAAACTTCTCATTGATAGTTATAGTTTCAGTCTTTATCAATTCAATTTCGATTGGAGATGGGTTTTCATCTGCATATGACTTGTATTACCTTATTTCATAGCATCAAGTGGACATGTATGTATTGCACTATTTCTCAGTTACTCTTTTTGTTATTTTCCCACCAATGTTTATCAAAGCAGCAAAAAAAGTAGCTTTCTTCCTTATATATATTTGATTTTAAAGAGTGGTTTTAAAATACACAAAACAAACAACCAATATGCAGAAGAAAAATAAAATAAAAGTAAAAAAAAACACTGGCATTAACACAACAAAGGAAAGTTACTCATCATTTATCACATACATGTTATTGACATATGACACAGTTAACCTGTTAGACAATAAACAATTCACTTAGACTTTTCAATCAGACTTGAGGTTCTTTTGTCTAAAAAGAGTTCCTCTCTGTTTCACATTGATATTGTCTGAAACCTAGCAGTGAGGTTACAGAGATGTCCTGAGCTTCGTTCCTATTCTTCACAACGACACAAGCTTCAAAGCAATTCCATGAACCAGTGCACTTCACAGGAGTGAATCAAGCTTCGGGGCTTCAGCATTGAACGCCCTTTACAAAGTATCTATCATTCAAATCTAGACAGAATATCATAGAATGAGCTGCAACATAAGAACTTATGTTTGTATTTTCTCTTTGTTTTCTCTTCACAGTGAATGAAATCATCGGCAGAGACATGTCCCAGTCCCCCAGCACCCACGGTCCTCCGTCAGCTCACAACCAGTCATAGCCCCGCCCCCTCCAGGACCTGATGCAGCCTTCTGGCTCAGGGAACCCCCCCCCCTGCGACACGGGCCAGGTCCAGGTCCAGGTGCTGTGTGCGATGGCAGGAAGACATAAGAAAGACTGTGTTCAGAAACAGACGTGTGGTGATTCTGTTGGAGCCTCATGGACCTGTTAGACACGCAGACACGCTCATACGTCTCCTCGGATTTCATTTCAAATCTACTGAAACTGTAGAAACAGAACTCTCAACTCCACTCAGAAGACAGAGAAGGTGAACATGTGGAGTCACAGCGACGACCCCGTGTCTTCCCCAACCATCAGATCTCTACGACTGGAGCTCGCCCTTTGCATAACTGTCTGTAGTGGAGACAACACCACGGTGTGTGTGTGTGTGTGTGTGCGCGTGTGTGTGTGTGTCCCTCTCACCAGCATCGCCCTTCTTGGACGAAGAAGACATATTAGATTAACAGAAACTCAGGAGTGCAACGTGGTCTCACAGAAAGCCAGAGCTGGGATACAAATCGTTTCTCGAGGTTGTTTTAGTTCAGTAAGAAAGGCAAAAACAATTATAAACAACAATAACAATCAGGATTACAAACAGTTAAGTGTGGCAAAACTAATCACAGTTGGAGAAAACTGTTTAAACAAACACAAATTTGCATTACTCGATTCAAATCAAACCATCATTTTTTTTAAATATCTGCCTGCATTTGTAGTTTGGCACCAGTTTTTGGCTCAGTGATGCAACGCTGATAAACCCATTCAGGTCTGGAGTGCAGGGCCCGGAGGATCTGATCTGGGATCTGCAACCTGCAACATTCCACTACTGTAGCCCCCCTGCAGCCGTGTAGATATCTGTACATGAACCCCCTCTTCTTCATCATTTACTCCCTCCCTCCCTCTCCTCTACCGTCTTCTTCAAGTTGAACAAATGCCTTATTAACACTTAGCAGCTTCGAATGGTTCTAAAGTAACGACTTTTCATGTGTTGCACAGCTGGCTTTGAGTGTGACTGTAATATTGTGTACAAAAAAACATGGTTTCACGAATCCTGATGAGTTCTCTGATTGTCATTCAAATATATTTGAAGGGGCCCGATATTTCCACGTTACAGAGAAGTGTTTTTAATAATGACATCTCTCTTCATGCAATAGCTCCCCACATCTCCCAGGGGCCCTTGTGTGCCTTCAAAATTCCTAAACGCCACCATACTTTGGATGGGAAATGATCTGATTTGAATAGTATTTTATACATAACGATGTTTATATAATGCATTCATGTATTGTTCCCCGTCCTTAATGAACAATTAAAAAAACAATCCCAAAGTCTAGAGAACAACATCTGGATGCACTTCCTGTTCCCTCCAGTCGATGTCAGCTGTTCACAAACTCATTACTTGTCTCCAGAATGATGTTTTCATATTTCCTATTCTCACAGATATGCAGTGCCTGTACGGCAGCAATAACGGGGTCCTGAGAGGGTCCTGAGAGGGTCTTCAGGCGTGGAGGAGAACTGATTATTTTTCTTGCCTTAAGCTTGACAATGATGCTCCTGCATGTGAGAGCGGAGGAGTGTTGCTTATGACGTTTTCAAGTCAGTTTCCAGGTGAAAATGATTTAGCTATGCATTAAAATTCTGCCTAATGCCTTTTAAAATGAGGAGAAAAAATAGAAAAAAATAGAAAAACAAACCTTGTTGCCTATAGAAGTAGACTTGTTGTAGACGCTTGATTTATTCTGTTAGCATCCTGGAGCCAATCTGCCTTGTTAAGGACGCAGTGCGAGCATCTTAATGGGTTCAGGTGTGTTTCTACCAAATATGCTGTACAGAAGAGCTTTAAGAAGCACACGTGTATTTAGGCTATGCAAACGACAACAGCAGCTAATGTAAGACATGACATGAAACATGAGATTATAAACTAGCTGCTTATTCAGAGCGGAAAGAAAAGGGAAAGCATTCAGAGAGGGAGAATCATGTCACGATGTAAACTATTAGGATGCCTTAACTCCTGTTTGTGTCTGTATTCTGTTTGAGTTTTCTTTTTCTCCACGACTAAGACAGAAGTCGGTAACTCGTTTTATTCCCTTTGTTTTGTGTTTTGGGGCACAGGGTGGACTTTGAGGGTTGGCTGGGAGGAGGGAGATGGCTTATTTGATGTTGTTGTTGCATATAAAGCTGGTTCTGCAGCTTGAAAGACCCGAGTCAAAAAAAAGGAATAGAAAACCAGCATGGACAGTAAACTCTGTCCTCTTGTCTCAACCAAAGAGCGAACAACGTGTTCCCGTCAGACAGAGACTGTACCACTCGATTTTTGATACTTTCAAATGGATGTCATTCCTAAAAGGTTGGGGACATGTGAGTGTTGAATATATATGGTATATATAAATATATAGTATATATCTATATATACACATTTCATATATACACACATGTTTATATAAACACATGTATGTATGTATATATATATACACACACATGTTTATATAAACACATAAGATATGATATATATATATATATATATACACCCACATGTGCATATACTTGTGTGTACTTATATATATATGTTTTGTAAAATAAAAGGGAAATACAGGTTTAGCTGATGTTTACCGAGCCTTGTATTGTCATTTCTTGTATATTTTGTATGTTACATTTTTTGTAATTTTTAAGACTGCAGTGCTTTTTGAAATTCTTCAAAGGGAATACCTTGCATCATACTGTAGGCTCTAAAGTAGTGTATATCAATAAAACTGAAAATGCATCTATGTCTTTGTGTCTCCTTTTTTCTGCATGTATTACAAATGAAAGTGTTTTCTTCAGACTCTGCATACGGCAAGCGTTTACTTAGAGGTTTAACACAAACTACTGAGATGATATAGAGCAAAGAGCTGCAAACTATCTTTCATAAAGCTTAGCGTAACTGCAGCATGTGTCGAGGCAAGTTAGTATAACAAGGTGACTTATTAAGCAATGCAGGGTTAAATGACATGTAATGTGTAACATTTAAAACCCCAGATGTGGCACCCTCTAGTGTTATTAAAACAATTATAATTGCATAAAGCAGAGCAATCAGAAATAAATATATAGGAGTTGTTGCATCTTTATAAACATATGACACGAAGACGTTTATCCTCGCCCGGTGACTTCAGGTCGGGCGGGAGGCTTTTCCACATCACATTTAAAAAGATCATATATATTTCTTTGTTTGGCATTATTACTTATTAGGACCTTATGATTGCATCTCTTAAAATGAGACCACATGAAACATGAATAGATTTTAACATTATTTATTGTATTGACTTACACAGATATAAACTCAAGTGTCAAACTTGCAACAAAAGAAATTCATTTCTCCTCTGCCACCAGAGGTTGACCTAGCCTCGTTTTGGCCAGTATTGCACTCTGGGTAATGTAGGCATGGTAAAAAGTGGGAGGGGATAAACTCAGACAGCTGTGGGCAGGCCCGTCACAGAACAACTCCTGCAGCTTTTACACAGCACTCGGTCAGAAGCAGGAATGAAAGCAGCTTCAGACTGATCGTTGGAAACCAAAACAGAAGAGATCTAGTAGCTGAGGTCGATCATTATAAAAGGCTTCAAGATACGCCTCTGGTCATATATCAAAATGTAAGGAAGTGAAGTTAATAAAAATGGAATTAATTTGTCGTTCCACTCAGTTAAAGACGCTCTGTCACTTAAATCTTACAGTAGAGAAAATAAATCTGTAGTGCTTGTAAAAGTCTCAATGGGTTGACAAACTCATAAATGCTTTTTAACAGAAAAGTAGTCGTTTTAACCAATCGTCACTGCAGCCAAGGTTAGTTATAAATTATCCAGTGAGCAGTACAGTTTGATATTCACTCTGTTGCTTCAGTAGTCTTCATGGCTTCTCTCTTTGTAATGGCACCACTACACTGCTGGAGGTCATCAACTCAATAAACAGTGTGCATACACACATCTGTGTTAGCATCGAGCTAACACACAGAATCATAAACTCTGAAAATCCTTGTAGTGGTTAATAGGGAAAAAATAAGAAATATACAGAAAATATGGTGTGCAGAAGTGGTTTGTAAAGCCTCAAGCATTTCAGGATGAACATCTGTACAGTCATATGGGGAGGGGCATATAAAGAGCATTTAAATATACATGCATATTTGTCCAGGCTCCTCACCTTCTAGTCTCCACAACCAGCTATTACAGTAGGCTCAAATACTAATGTGTGTAACATCCACAGAGTCATAAGCCCGACATGAGGCGTCACCAGTGGATACTCAAACTCCAGACGCTGCTTCAGGAGTGTCAGGGCAGGCGGTGTCAGGGCAGGCGGTGTCAGGGCGAGCGGTGTCAGGGCGACAGATCGGGGAAAAGGGAGGGCTTTTTTTTTATATTGTTTTTTTAGTGGCACTGGGATCAAATTAAAAAGTTGCTGCTACATGTAAAGCAATTGGCAGATGAGTGCTCTTCAATGGGGGGTTAAATTACAGGAGGAGAGAGATGGAGAGCAGGTCAGTGGATCAGGAGCATGCGGACCGGCTGGCCGTAGAAGGGGCTGTTGGCACGCTCGCTGACGGCCCGCCTGGCCACCTCCTCGCTGTGGAAGGTGATCAACGCCTCGCCGCTGCACTGCCCACTGTAGTTGTACAAGATGAGCACGGCGTCTGGCTGGAGCTGCAGTTAAAAAGCGGAGACACATTAAGTATTTTTGATGCAGCGCCACTGTGAAAACACCAGGGGGAGCCCACAAAGCCGAGGAGGAACATTGGAGACGATCAGCTCATCAAACCGGTCCAGTTAGGTAGGAAAAAAAAAGATTAATGGGCAGAGCTTAAAGAGCAGAAGCAGAGGACATGCTGTTCCCAGAGCAGCTGAAACCCAGCGGCAGGTGGGGGGGTGCCACACAGGAACTACCCTTAGTTTGCATGCATCAACATCAAAATCAATTATAATGCAAAAGGAGATACATTCTTAAGACATGCAGATTCGAAACAACACACTGATGAAATGAGTTAGAGAGTAACATGTGAGAGCAGGCGAGAGGGAGGCGCTGCGTTCAGGACGTTCACTGGAAAGAGCTGAGGAAGAGTTTAGGCAATGTTTCGGAAACAATTTGCATGACGAGGTTCAGTGTAGGAGTGCTGAATCAAGACCGACTGACACTTATATTTATGTAAGCAGAGGCAGAATTCAAAGAAAGCATCTTAATGTTTGTCTAATTGTTCTGTTCAGTAACAAAAATACTGTTCATTTACCAGTTATTTATAGCACAATTGTTTGTGAAGGTCTCAATTGTCGATTGTCTGGTGTGGCATCAATCCACCAGGTTGTAACTGCATTTTCTGTGTTGCTCAATGACAATAAATGATCCTCAAATTACTTATTGCAACACCAAACTTCCTGCTTGGAGCGGGTGTCATCTTTTACAAGCATGCAAATTATCTGCAGGAGGCGGTGCAGCCACAAGTCTAAGCTGTAAAGTGATATATCAACTATCATATCTACATTCTTTAATCGTGACAATTGTTTTAACCTGTAGTCACTTCAAGTACTTAACAATTACCCAAACAGTGGTTAAATGTTCCCAATATCTCATACATTGTGTGTGATATGTATTATTATTTAAGTGTCAGGACTCAGCACTCCTATCAGGCCCACAGGACAGACGTCAGGGAGGAGGCAGATTGGGAAGCGGCGGGTCGACATGCGGGTCAGGAGCTCAGAGCCTCGGTGGGTAGATCGGGCATTCCTTCCGATTAGGGCTGGAAATGTATCATAAGGCTGGCGTGTGTTTAATGGTGTGTGTGGTGATTTGTTATCATGGTAAGGTAATGATATTTCATGTCACATTAATTATCCATAGTTTCACACTCGCCTTATTTAGGAAGCTACAATAGGCGCTTTCACACCGGAGTACTTTTCCCAGTATAGTTCCGAAAATGTGCGTTCACACCAAAAAAAATCCGGAACTAGAACTTAGTTCATGAGAACCTTTCCACCCCCTTTTTAGTCCCTGCTAGAGAGCAGGTACTTTCATGGGAGAAAAAGGTTCCCATTTCTGATTGGCTGGGCGGATTGCAAACCACGCCCCGTAAAACTCCCAAAACGTTTTGTGAAGCCGCCATTTTATTTGGTCGCATTAGCATTATTAGCATTAGCATTAGCCCAGCGCACCAACGGAGAGAGACTAACTTATGGCAACACAAAATAAAACGTGGGAGCGGTGGAGTGATGAGGAGAGGTCGGCGTTCTGGCGATTTACTCGGAAGGTGTGGAGTCTATTTTTATATAACATTACAAGAGGGATCCTTATTATTACATTATATGCTTATTGTGCTCATGAGATTGCTATGACTATAAAATAAATAGACAAGATCAGCAATCCCACGGTTTGATGGATGAAAGTTTTAGCCTGCAATAACAGAGTAGCAAGGTCAGGTGCAGACACTGGCAGAATACAAAGAGCACACGCAGCTAGGAAGCAGCATTATGAAGAATCCACTATATCTGCAGAAAGCTTCAGAAAAAACAAATGACTTATGATGGTGCCAGAGTAGGGAGGGACTTCCACAGGCCGGCCGAATGCTGATTGGAGGATTGTGTTGCCAAGAGACTTTTTTCTAAGTCTGCGCACCTACCAAAGAGAACCAAGTCTAAACCATGGTATCTCTTCATCTAGTCTTGACCAATCATAAATGTACGGGCAACGCCCTGTGTAATCAAAATGTATGCACGCACGAGGTTCGAGGCTCTTTTCCGGAAATAGTGGTTACAGATTAGCTGCCTGTAATTTCTATGACGTGACGGAGTCCTTGGCCAAGTGACCATATATATTTTGCTCTCTCATAATAAATAGTTAAACTTAGAAGTCGTCTGTCTTTCCGGGAATTTTGAACACAACAAAGGCTTCAGTAGAAGCTACTGGGAGTCCCAGCCGGCCGGGGACTTCGGGTGGCAGTATACGCCGTGAAGTTATTTGCGGCCTGCCAGTAAACCCAAAGCAGAAGAAGAAGTGACGTCAGCGGCTTCATTTGCCTAATCCTCCCTCAGGGACTTATTCCGGAGTGAACGTGATCTGCTCTTTAGTTCATCAGAACTAAAGAGTTCTGATTAACTAAGTTCTCATGAACTAAGGACGGCAAAGTACTTGGTGTGAAAGCGCCAATTCTGCAAGTATTTAGCATAAGCATTTAGCTTCAGGGAGCTAACTGGTAAGGTCACAGAAAGCATTGGTTCAATGATTTGCTAGTTAAAAGATATGCTATTATTTACGTAGAAAATTGCTATATGTTAACGTGTATCTGGCACATGCTACACATTTATTTACTGAAATACTTTGTATAACATAATGCTAGAGTATGACATTTAAAAGATATACTTCATATTCAACCAGCCTTATTTAACTGTTAACACAAATCACCATCAGTGCTCATTGTGTAGTGTGATGTTAGTCCAGTGCTGCATATTGTGCATGAGCCTCAACATATAGATGTTATTTAAGTGCAGGAAATGCCCTCTCTGCCCACTCTGGGTCTCTTCGGTCGGCGGCTCCTCTTACCTTGGGGTGAGTGCCTAAAGACAGAGCCATTCTTTGGGCTGAATCAGACTCCTGGCCTGATGGCTCATCTGAACCATGCCGCTGTACTCCTCAGGGGCGTACTACAGACGGCACAATAACGAACGCACAGTCAGGGGTGGGGAGAGGCCTTTGAGCAGTACACAGCTTTACATACACACAAGATGAAGAGGTATACACTCTCAAAAATACTTCTTTGAGGAAGACTTAAAAACACATCAAACCAGAAACACACACCAAAAACGTGCTGTAAAGGCTATAATAGGAAACAAATAAAAACAGTTTGAAATAGTTAGGGATTGGGGGGTGAAGGAGAGCAGTTCTGGTGTGGGAACTCTTCTCTCACCCAGGGGCCGTGTGAGAGACGCTGCTGCAGCCAGAAAAACACACACTCACTCCTTCAGAGATACAATTACAGAACTTCAGCCAAAAGTCAGGCCTGGAGTCAGATCTGCTCACAGATAGACTTCTCATGGACTCCCTCAGCATGTAGAGATCTCCAGAGTGCAAGTAAAAAAAAAAAAAAAAGGTTCCTACCCCCCCTTTACACACACGAGAGTATAATTGTTGTACCGATACTAAATGTCATCATATGCCATAAAAAAAAAACACAGCACAACCCCTCCACATCACACCCCACCCTCCTCTCCATCTTCACTCCCTGTCGTGCCAAACCGTCTGAGGCCGCACCCATCAGGGTTCATACCTGCTTCAGAGGACTCCACCTCATTTCGTCTGGCAACGGAAAAATATGGGCAGCACAGAGAAGGGAGGGGGGACAAGTGCACACATGTCTTTTAATTGAATCCTACTGTGGTGTGACTTGGTAAAGGGTAAATCTTCATAGCTGGTCCTTCACATGGGGTTAAAGTTTGTGGGGAGATTCTCTCTTGTTATCCTGGTCAGCATTTAGACGTACTTTCATTATCAAGGGGCTGCTGTTAATGGTTTAAACTAATTGCAATGGGCCTGCTTCAAATAAGGTGCAGTTTTAATCCAAAAGGTTTCATAATTTCACAAATAGAGCACAATATCTGTTTTTTTCTTGGAAACACATTTACACACTGGGCATCTTTGGGTTGCATTTACATCCCTGTACACTTTTATATCTGTGGTTATTTATCTGCAACATGTGCTGACCTGGTATCCCTGGAAGAAGCTGAGGATGTCCTTGACCCCGGTGTTGTAGGGCAGGCCCTGCATCCTCATCAGGGCTCCAGGCTGCGGCAGCACGGAGGAGGCGGAGCCTGCAGGGTGGGGCTGGGCTGCGACCGCTGCTGCCATCGATCCAGGTGGTGCTGCAAAGTAGCTCATCGTGGAGGGGGACACTGGGGGGCTGGAGAGAGAGAGAGAGAGAGAGAGAGAGAGAGAGAGAGAGAGAGAGAGAGAGAGAGAGAGAGAGAGAGAGAGAGAGAGAGAGAGAGAGAGAGAGAGAGAGAGAGAGAGAGAGAGTTTGGTCAGTAAAGATGGGGAGGAGATAGAAAGAACAAAAAGGTACAAACCGATGAAGATGTAGCTGATGAGACACTAACCTGGGGTAGTACGCCGTGTAGTTCATATTCATGTTCATGTACATGTGTGGCTGGGGGGGGTAGTAGGCCAGAGCGTGAGCAGGGTTGTGCGTCATGCTCTGGGGGGGTCTGGGAGCAGCCAGCAGGGGGGACTGGTAGAGGGCCGCTTCAGAGAGCATGGAGGGGGGGGGTGGGGAAGGCGTAGGCTGTGGGGGGGGACAGACCTGCAGAAACAGAGAGAGAGGATCTGGTCATTCACATGCTGTGTTCATTACATGCACAGTCCTGTCATATATGGAGAAGTAAGGGAACGGTTACAACATGCTGCATGAGGATTTCAACAGCCTGCGAAACCATGTGACCTATGTGAAATGATAGTCTTATTGTTACTTACATCACCATGTGTCTGAGAGACGCAACATCAGACTGAAGGTAGAAAATGTACCAATTCTTACTAAAGAAGTCTGGAATATATAAAATTGTTAACCGAACATTGTTGGGGTTTAAACTGATGGTGTAACAAAACAAGAGATTTAATTATTATTTTTAAAAAAGGACAATCTGTGTCTTGGCCAGAAGTAATGTCATCACCAAGAGAGGAGGATTTAGGGGAAAGCAACAAAAGCAGTCATGAAATCAGACTGTTGAGCCATCATAAGTGTGTCATAAGTTCCATAAATGTTACCAAAACCACACATGTTTTTTGCGTCACAAGAAGGCAGCTGAGGACAGAGCAGCCACATTTATACAAATATTAAGAAATGTTTCCTTTGCAAAAGCCATCAGACCAGAATCATGCCGGGAAAAAAAAAACTGTATGCCCAGCCAGGTATTTTATTTAGCTTACTGTGTCCTTCAGGTTGTCATACCTATCATGTAGACAAACACAAATGCCAGTGTGGCTGTATTTACATACAAACAGCCATTATCAGTGTGAGGCTGTGGGCTGCTGTGGTGACCCTCAGGCGCCGTTTACACGAGGACAAAACGGCTTGCATCTGCATAGTTTCGCGTGCGTATAGCCCTATTATTTACACGAGGCCGATAGAAACGGACCCCACAAACGATAACGGGTCCCAAGGTGGATAGATTTGCAAACGAAACTCTCTGGGGGGCCAAAGAGTCCGTGTAATCGCCTCTATACGAATATTTCCTGAAAAAATAATGATAGCCCCACCTCTCCCGACCTCTGCTGCTCACTGCTGTAGCATGGCCAGTAGCCATCTGTAACGATCAACTATCAAAAATAGCTGTGTTAATTAAACGCACAAGGGGTTCTTGAATGAAATAATATTATAAAAGGCAAACCAGAATTGTTAACGCCCAATATACTCCTTAAACAAAATAAACAGAGTCAGATTTCATGCATTGATCCATTATATTGACAATTTTCCAGCCAAACAACACAAACAAAATTAAACAGTCCGCTCTGCGATACACCAAAATTGTCTTTACTGCCTAATCCAGGCCATTATTGTTCATTGCTCACCCGGTGTTTGTAGAGAATATCTCTCTTTCTGAGCGCGTCCTCTCCACGGAGACGTGCTTCTTGGTCGGTCGATGCAATATCCACAGATTCGGTTTCTTTCAGTTAACTTCCCCGTTGCATTTATCCATGTATTTACATGCTGAGGAAATTACTATATCCCGCTGAATACCAGCAATCGCCACACACAAAATAACGATAGCCCCACCTCTCCTGCTCACTGCTGTAGCATGGCCAGTAGCTACTGTCAGTAGCTACTGCTAGTGCTACTGTTACTGACCATGCTACATATTAGTACAACATCTACAGCTCCTCTACCACAACCATCAGCAACAAGTGGACATGGAGAATTACATTAACTACTACATGTTGCTAAATCCACCGGGGCATAAACAGAAGGGTAGCCATGGCAACATTGCTGCGGGGCTGCTGCGGGGTCTTCTTCGCTGCTTTTGGTGTATTTTGTCGGAAGTTACAGCGCCACTTACAGTCCTGGCATATGTACTACAGCGTTTCCAGCGGTCTCGTTTGAACAGACACGTTAAATGAAACGAATGCATGTGAACGGAAGACTTTTTTGAAAGCGCATACTGTGCATAAACGCAAACGTTCCCGTGTGCACAACGCCGTACACAGCGACACAAAACACTGCTGACTTTGTGAAGTGTTTCCGGTAGTGACGGCAAGAAGAAATCACCATAACTCTAATTCTAGTAGGTGGAAGGGGGAAAAGACATCTCTCAGGAAGTAACTAAATCAACCTAAAATGAAAATGCTCTTCAATGGCTGCCAATCCAATCTAATCTCCAGTCCCATAGACAGATATGAGCCTTACAGAGCAAAGTACAGAGTTGCATTCAGTCCAGTATGAACCGGCATTTGTGTTTCAAAGGAGAGCAGAGACAAAGCTGTATTGTATATATAGGCAGTGTATAGTAAGCTGTAAACATTACCAAAGACTATTTGGAAATAATAACAGATAAGTCCACAGGAACAATGCAGGCATGAAAGGTGTCAGCCTAATAGCTCGGGCAGCATTTTTAAATGAATCAGTCTATATCAGTATATATGATATATTATAGGAAAAGACAATCCTAACACCGCTATAAGGCTCAACTGGTGGAGGTCTCTTACAGGGAAGCTTGCAGGGCGGGGGGGAGAGGCCGCTGCGGTTCAGGGTTCCTCCCATCAGCACGATGCTCATCTCCTCCGTGGAGCACTGGAACACCTCCACGTACCGGTCCTTCATGGTCTTCTTGTGGCACTTCTGGGCCACCATGAACGACTTGTCAGGTGATTTCATCTGGATGAAAGCGTCACCAGAGGGCCGACCCTGTAGAAGAGGATAAAGGAGGACACAGACAGAATGAATAAAAGACACAAAAGGCACAAGAATAACTTTAACAACTCTCCCAAAAATTCAAAAATGACAAGAAAGTGGCTTTGGCTTAAAGTGGACCTATCATGCTATATTTGAATAATATAGTGTAGGACCATACCTATATAAGGCATATTTATACTTTTTTTTCAAAATACCAAACGGATCATGCATTTTAGCAATGCCTCATTTTGCTCAATTTGACCATTTCTAGTTCTGTTTTTGCTAGGGCTGATTCTGTGAGAACAGCACCATCTACTGGCCTGGCATATGTACTACAGCGTCTCCAGCGCTTTCGAACGGCAATGGCCGTGGCGGTCTCCTCCTGATTGGTGGAGTTGGCCCAATAGCCATAGCGCCACTGTCCTGACGTCAGGACAGTGTTCAAATCTGGATCAGTTTTTATAAGATCCGTTGCAGCCCCTTTTTTTAGAGATTTGGGTATGGAGGAAAATAGAGAGGGTTGTGTTTTCTGACACTTGGTGAGTTCCCTAGAACACCGGGGACACATATTCATGTATAAAAGACGTACAAAAGTGCATTTTGCATGATAGGTCCCCTTTAAAGTAGGTGAAGTTTGGGGCTGGAGGATTAAGTTCAATTCTAACAAAACATGTCACAGCTTGTGATCTTATCTGTGCTTAAATACTTGCTACAATACAAAAATGTATGAACATGACCAAGAAAACAAGACGAGCGACATTCAATATGGTTTTAAGACTGTGAACCTTCACAGTTACATTTTGTCTCTGACCCCCCAGCAGTCTGACCTGTTGGTTGAGCACCATGTGGACTCCGTGGGGTTTGATGTCCACGGTGTGCTCTCCCATGAACTCCAGGATATCTTCGATGCCGGCGGTGTAGGGCAGGCCTCGCAGGCGCACACAGTCCCGACTGCTGCTGGCCGCTGGGAGGTACGGCTGGGCCATGACCGGGACCGGCACGATGGGGGAGGGGGGGAGGGTGGAGATCAGAGGAGCGGACATGTAGCGGTTCAGGACCTAGAGAGCAAAGAGGATGAGAATGATGAATCTGAAAAGTCATTACTGCTCGTTGCCTGCCTTAAATCTATTACGGTTAATAATCATTTAATGCTATTCCCCACAGTGGAACTCTGGTATAAATTTTAGTTTTGTTTTATGTATGTTTATGTATGTTTTGTGTGTGTGAGGACTCCAGGAAGAATAGCCAATGTTCATGCTAGTGCTAATGGGGATCCACTTATTACCCCAGGGCACTTAGTACAGATCGCGTTCACACCGGAATAAGTTCCCTGAGGGAAGATTACGCAAATGAGCCGCTGACGTCACTTCGTCTTCTTCTGCTTTGGGTTTACTGGCAGGCCCGCAAACCACTTCACGGCGTATACTGCCACCCGGAGTCCCCGGCCGGAAGTCCCCGGAGTTGGGGACTGGCTTCAGTAGAAGCTGCTGTCTACTGAAGCCTTCCGAGTAAATCGCCAGAACGCCGACACCTCCTCATCTCCACCGCTCCCATGTTTTATTTTGTTTTACGGGCCGTGGTTTGCAATTCGCCCAGCCAATCAGAACTGGGGCACTTTTTTCCCCCAGGAAAGTACCATCTCTCAGCAGGCACTAAAAATGGGGGTAAAAGTTCCCGGCACTAAGTACTCTTTTTGGTGTGAACGCGACATAAGGGGTACTAACTGAACTAAACGCGAAAAGTACGGGGAAAAGTACTCCTGTGTGAACTCGGCAAAAGACAAAAAGGCCTTAACTAGACTGACATAAAAATGAAAATAAGGTTAAATCAAGTATAGTCTACTTTCTATTAACATTTCCCAGCCAATATAACTGTACCGAGGGTCACAATATAAAATCCTTTACCTGTTGCACCTCCGCTGCAGTACTCCGAAACAGCTCGATATAGCGCTTCCCCAGGATCTGCTTGTGCTTCTTCAGGGCATTCTGGGCGTACTCTTCACAAGAGAAAAGCACGAAGGCGTCGCCGGTGGGCCGTCCATCGGGGTACTTGACAAAGAGCAGACCCTCCGCACCGTCTGTGACGGAGCTCTCAGGGCCGAGGAAGGACAGCACTTCCTGGGATGTGGCGGTGAAGGGCAAGCCCCTCATACGGATTATCACCTGGTTCTCTTTGGACAGGAATTGGGCCACCTCGTTAGACGTGCCTGGAGTCAGAGAACAGACATTTTTAAACACCTGGCATCACACGACCATCCCAGTAACACTCTTTAGACAACACATGGTTAATGAACTGCGTTTATATAGCAGTTTTTTTAGTCTTAGTCAACTCAAAGCGCTTGACAAAACAAGCCAGCTATCACCAATTCACTCACTGGGATCCGAGGCTACCTTACAAGGTGCTACTTGCTAATCACAAGCGATACATTTTAAGTACACTCATATGGAAATTGATTTGGGCTTTAGTATCTTGCTGCACGGATATTTTTGACATGTACTGCAGGGGCCAGGGTTGTTACCACTAACCTTCTAATTAGTGGAGCCACATTTATTGTTATTCTCCCTCTTCATGCTACTACTAGCCAGGAGATGCCAAGCCCATATTTGTCAATTGCTCTTTATGGTACAATATAACATTCTCCTACACAAAGATGTCAGTGCATGATCATTAGGTTTTGGATTATACATTTATTTACACGGTTATAGTGAACTGCTTTAATTTCTATTGATAAATGCACTTGTATCTTGTCTGCTGGACCTACAGTGTTTGCTTAGAGTCCAATGTGCTGATCTTAACTCATTTGAGTAAAGTCCACAGTGGGACCAGCAGCCACTGTAAGTTATCTGCTCTGTGACTGTTCCTTTGTGTGTTATCTCTGTCCTGTGTTACTGGAGGCTGCTGCTCTGCGGTCCAGAGACCCCGGGCCCTGCCTTTGTCTCTTCACACCCCCTTTGTGTCAGCACTGAGCCGGTCCTTTCCCCGGCCGGCAGCCGTCTCCCCCTCGGGGGAGTGTCGCTCGAGGCTGCATTGAACAGGTGAGCCGCTGTTAGCCGAGAGTGAAATTTCTCTCCAACTGGCCTCTGCAGGACTTAGATGGGGATGAGGAGGTGAGGAAGGGATGGGGGGGGGGGCAGAGGGGGGAAGCTCCTCACAAAGCGTCTTTCATTAGTACCAGATAAGCTGCAGGAGAGTCACTGGGATGAGGCAAAGTCACAGGTAATAGGAGAGAGAGCCGGAGCGCAAATGAGATCCCCTGTTTTTAAGGGTCACTAAAGAGCTGCCTTTTTTACAGATGTGTTTTTGTTTTTCCTCAAAGATGCGGGAAGCCTTGAAATAAAAGTCTACCTCACACAAACAGAAAGCCTTTCACTACGAGTGCTCAAACAAACATGGGGAGGAGAAGAGAGGGAAAACAGATCTGAAATCTTACCTCCTGCGATCTTGAGGAATTCCTCTCCTGTGGCCTTGTACACCTGAGTCGACAAGAGGAAAACTAGATTTAGGCATTGAAGCACTTTATTTATCAATCATTTAGTTTAGAAGACATTTCAGAGATTCACACAAAAGAGCAAAACCTAAAAGTGATATTGTGTTTAGCAAAGAATTAAAAGAACAGAGAGAGAATAACCTCAATGTAGCGGCTGCCCATGTGGTGCTTGTGACGTTCGAGAGCCAGGTCCCGGTGTTCCGAGTTTATGAAACGAACTAAGGCCTCACCGTTCCTCCTGCCTTGAGCGTTCAGACACAGGGCCACGCCACCCCTGGAACACACGTGCAAAGAGACAAACATGAGTACCAACACAGATCATTTGGTCCAGAAAAGCTCCAGGAAAGCTCCTTTAAGCTTTTA
Source organism: Trematomus bernacchii (assembly GCF_902827165.1). Classification (NCBI taxonomy): domain Eukaryota; kingdom Metazoa; phylum Chordata; class Actinopteri; order Perciformes; family Nototheniidae; genus Trematomus; species Trematomus bernacchii. Next base: position 2,419,193 of record NW_022987973.1, read on the forward strand.
AAGCGATGTCTCATTCCGGCACAGGTCTTCCTACAAAGTCATAAATAAAATGAAATGAGAGCTATAGCTATACGGAATATATTTGCCCAAGAACAGTGACAGATCAAGGCGTTGCTAATTAACTCTAATCCTAATATTTCAGTACTTTTGTTATCTTCAAGTTAATCTTTTTCATATTTTACAGCCATGCCTTGAGGTTTCATGGATTTTCTTACAGCTATTTTGGCCTACTGTACAAAACTGATAAGTGTCTTTAAAACACATGACATAAGCATTTTACATTCATCTTCATCCATTGGACATTAAAATAAGCATTTTATACGACCTTGAAAACACTGAAAATGCCAGAGCAGTGAAATCAAATCTGCACCCTAATACTTTGAACGCTCTATAAATCACTTTAAATGTTTTCCTGTAGAAGTTTTAATAAAGATTATTTGATTAAGGTGGCTTAAGGAATTGTGTCCATCAAGTCCAACCTACTTGGCAATGCTGAGGCCTTTAAAGAAGCGAGCGATGTCTTGGTCTGAAGACTGCCATGGAAGTCCCCGCGCTCTGATCACCGTCTCACTGTCCACCGGCTCTGTTTTGCTGCTGAAGAGGGTAAAAAAAACATTAATGACATATAAACAAAACGTACTAAATTGGAATTATTCGAAACAGATTATTAAAAACCCTGCTGATTAGTTTAGCTTTAAGAAAAAGCACCACGCTTTTGTTAAGTTTGATCAAACCGTCTACAGATTGCAGACACAGAGACCACTCACAGTAAGTGCTTACCACTGTAACACATGATTAAATGTCAGGGGGTTGTCAAGGTGATAGGCTTTTCCCTGTCTGAGAGCAGCAGGATTTGGTGTTCTGCTACTAGATAGCCAGGTAAGCACTTGATGGCAAAGTTGGACAGCTTTAATGACACACTTGTGGTTTCCTTGTAGCTGTAATCAATGCTAAAGGCCTGAGGTCTGAAAATGGCTGGAGGAGGTGGGGGGGCAGTCTGTACACAAACAGGTGTGTTAGGAAAAGAGATCGAGTGAGATACATGTACATAAATGAAAAGTTTATACATACCATGTGCCAGAATCGAACTTGTACTTCACCGTTTCCACACAGGAGAACTTGTGGTCTAAAATAAAACAAAGACATATAATTGTATGATTGAGTGTGCCGTTTCATCCTGTAGGTCCAAAACAATGTTCTCTCCTTTCTGCGGTGAACAGGTTCACTCTGCCAACAGTGTGTGTTTCAAGCCCTCTGCATTCCTGTTACTGTCACACCCAAAGACATGCTTGGCTGTTATTAAGGGGGTAAAGCCAGAGGCGACTGCCACAGTCGAGATACAAGATGTCGATTAAAGTTTGATTTATTTGCACTTCAACATATCAGGAGTCATATAACATCCATCTATACTGCAGTTAATTATCTAATGTTTGTTTAAGTATAGAAGGATCTCTGGCTAGCAATAATATAATCAAGATATTATGTGATTAACAAACTAACACACCTTAGAGTTAGAAGTGTTTCTCACTGTGACATTTGGGTTTGTTCAAAGATTCCATGCTATTCAAATGTGCAAGACAGGTTTTGTTAGAATACAAAGACTTTAATTTGGCAGTCACAGTGTTGATTTCATATCCCCAAACATCAGGTAATTACACCGGTAACTGCTTGGGAACATTGCGCTTCTTTATGGGTTTTTTATAGCATATCTGCGCAAAAAAAAAAAGGGTAAGAATGAACTCACTGCAACTAAAAGATGGAGCTGCAACATACCTATAATTCTACAGCCTAACTTTTGCCCAAAATGAATGAACAGAACTTTCCCACTAAAGACAAAACCAGTGGATTAAATGTGGTGGTGACTTACTGTAGGGCTCAGCCAGGAGGTGGAGGGTCAGCTGCACCATGCTGCTCACCTCCGTCTCTCCCATCGACTGCTCCAACACAGCTGGGAGACCAACATCTACACTCACAGTTAAGGAAACTATCATTTGTGTGTACTACTTGCTGATGTGACTTGCTGTATGGTTTTAGGCCTACTTTATCAGTTAACCAAAACTAAGAAAAAAAGACAATTTTGTCTTATTCCTGAAATATACAGTTAATGGCAGCATTTAGAACAATCTCTCAGTAATGTTAGTAAGGATACATTCCAACATGGAGGCAGGTGTGAGCTGCTGTGCAGGGGTGGCGTCGGGGCAGCATTTCTGAAAGTCTTTCTTCAAGTCCACAAATGAAAAGAAACATTCAGGAAGGACAAGATTCTGAAAAATAGACAAAAAACATGATTCAGTATGACAACATGGACACAGCAGGAAGCAAAGATGAAATGTAAATATGATTCTTCTTGTGATAATACCAGGAAAGAAAAAAGAGGAAATGATAATTCCAATTAAATGCATTCATTCTTAATACTGCACAATGCCCACGTTCGTGAGGGTAACAAATCCTTACGTTGACGCGCATTTAACTCAGTACTGGAAATTAACAGTGTGTTTGGTTTCCGCATGCTTATCACAGACACTATGATTTCACTGGAGCCATGCACAGAGAACGAGAAATTGATTTGTTTAGTGGGATAACTGCAGTTAGCAAAACTTTAATGGAAACATACACATTTAAGACATTTCATTTGAACAAAGCAATTGCCATTGTTCCATGCAAAACGCTTATTGTACATTGGAGATACAACAAAAATGTGCAAATGCAAAATGATAAATGCTACTAGAAACATTTTCTTGTTGTATCTCCAAGTCTAAAATGTTACCTTATGGTTCAAACAGGCGTGTGCAACAACAGTATGAACAATTACCTTTGTGGAAGCTTCTGGATGGAGTGCCTGTCGGATGACGAGCGGACTGTCGACACAAAGTGTGAACGAGTTTCTGCCGAGGGATTTCACTTCTGATGACACCGACTGCTGGAACTGCATAAAGAAATAAAAAGGAAGGAGAAAAGAAAATGAAACACTATCACAATACTTCAGAATTTGTACCCATTAAAAGGAAAAACAATCAAAACTATCTTTATTTGGAATGATTTAATTCACATTGCTTTACAAACATTTATAAAGAAAATAGCAATATCTGGTTTAAAATATGTGCAAACACCACCTAAAATGAGAATTACAGTGTGCTTTAATCTTAAAGGCATACAAGTGAAGGTGGCGTGTTTGACATTATACTGCGTGTTTGTTTCTTATTACAAACGAGGCTAACAGGTTTCAGTGTTTGTCTGGCGAGGGAGGAGACAAAGGAGAGGAATTATCACACCACTAATCACAGTTTTCTTTCAGCACGACAAGCAGTCACAGCTGGAGGAAAAACAACCCGTACGGGTACTACGGGTCCAACCTGCCTGCCTGCCTTTACAGTTTACGCTGACAGTTACAACACACAATCCTTCATACCAGCAGCTCCCACATACTGTATGTACATGTTTATTTATAACTACCACATTAAATGAGCCCTATTTGTTTTGTTGTGTCAACCTGTTCTTGGCAACATTTCACTGTCAACAGAGGCCATTACTTCAATGTCAACACATACAGGAAAATGACATCCGAGGTCACAGGACAGAGTTCTGAGGCCCAATCTAACCATGTGAGAATATCATCGTTTGATTACCGTCTCAGAAAAATAACACCATGTTAAACCATTTCTATGACATTTTATTTAGGTATCAGCTCATCGTCAAAATATCTGATAATCTTAGCTTGCTAAATATTGAATCAGTTGATCAACAGAGTGTAGAGAGCGGATGCTTACATTTTTACATGTGACTCCACTGTACATAGAGACAGGTAAAACAAGTGAAAGCTGTTGATTCTCAACGAGATCTTCAGTACTAGTAACACGTTCACATACTAGGAGTTGGTTGATTCAATGTGGATAAAGACAAGCTTTGCGTGATACTGACAAACTGAAATCTTTCTGAAATCATGGACCTAAATGCCTCTGGTATTCCCTTGCGGCCTAATGTTCCAATGCAAACAGGGAGTAGCTTTTGCTCGTGTCTTTGGCCACTTTAGAAAATTGTTAGAACTTGTTGTTATTCTTTTTTCCCTAACCCCCTCAAAGTCACCAGTGTAAGTGCTAAATTAGACTGTCTCAGTGTGTTGGCGACTGCCTAGTTTCACATGGCCATTGGCTATATACGACTTATCTTCAGACAGTGGGAGAGTATTAGAGGTGCGTGTTTAGGCATGCTCCCCAACAGCCATGCAGGACTATTTGGCAACGCTTACCAGCTGCTGACAAGGGAACAAATGCCTTGGGTTAGATTTGGGGGGTCTGGACAGAAAGCTGAAAGAATCATTGATCTAAGAAAAAACACTTAGGGCCCATGAACACAATCAGACCTATAATCACTGGTCGCTAAACCATGAATTACAAATATTTGCAAACTATAAATGAAATATGTTTGCAGTTGTGCAAAAATGACTTTAGGCATAGACAGTCATTACCATTCATTCACTAAGCCCCTGTTCTGGGTCAAGGTCATGTGAAAACACTAAAAAAAATCAAACATCTTGTTGGTTGCAGCTTCCGAAAGTTGTTCTATGGCTCAGTTGAGAAGGAAAGCATATCATTTGTTTTACAATGATATTGAGTAATTGGGCTTAACACGAGAGCTGCAACAGTTCTTTGTGGCAGAAAGTCACCTTACTAAAGCCAAAAAGACAACTTGCAGATATTACAACACACGTTACAGAGTGGGTAAACATTAAAAAGATAATGTATGTTTATGTATTTTTTTTTTACATTGTCTAATAATTATTTTAAATAATAATTAAAAATAATGTTTGCATGGTGACCCGGATCTGATACAGGGGTTTTTAATTGACATCACACCACAGATGCACAACAGGATGAATCGGAGAAGGTTGTGCTGTGTTGTCATTTTAATTCCACACCTGAATGACATATAATGAAGGGCAGTTACAATAAACTGAATGCCAGAACAATAGGTTAACGATTCATTTTAGTGAAAGGACACGCCACATGCCTAGCTGTCTATGTAACCACAATATTATGCTAAACTAAAAAGGTGGAACCCAGACACAAATTGTTCTATTTTTAGGGGCTATAATTATCATACATGCTGTACAATAAAATAAATATCTGAAATGTCTTGGCAACAACAATCTACCTGCCCTTTTCTTCAATTGTTATGATAAGTAAGTAGAAAACAAGAAGTAAAAGACAACGTTTGTGGAATTTAAGAACCTACATTTGAATTCCCTCACTCATTTAATGTGCATATTCTCAATAAATCGGTCTCTGCTGTGTTTTTATTTCTCTCAAGGAGTAGCATGGGTCTAAACGCTCTAAAATAATAATAAAAAGTCAGGTGCCTTCTTTAAATCCCACTTAATACCTGAAGCTTTTACTGTTCTAACGTTAAACACAGAAATCCAAAACTATGTTACTCCAAAGTTGTGTAGATTAATCCACCAGCACTTTGCAGGCGCAACCATACAGGACAATTTCATGTTGGCAGTGATAACAGGACTAGTGTTTGCTCATAGCTGTGCATGCAGCTCCACCTTGGCAAATTACTAAAGCCGGATTACGGAGAGAAAAGCAAACGTTTCAGATGACGTAGTGGCACACCCACTCCCTTTCTCCACTGTGTCAAAAAAACATTTGAACTGAACAAACAAGCTGAACAGAAGAGAAAGCCCACACTGACAACAGATTAGTAGAAACAACAGGACATTAAGACAAGCTCATGAACATCATGATCTGTATAGTATTTAATAAAGTCCTTTCCATTGCCAACAGATCATTATCCACATTTCCCTTCTGTACCCTGTTGCAACTTGCAGAACGTGCCATCAAACATGCAGATGTAGTACTAGTACATTTAATCCAAAGATAGAATTCTGTATAATAAAAGGAAGCAAAAAAGTGAAATGTTTTCAACATCAAGTTCTGTCTTCAACATGATAACACAGACTAGGTTTCCAAATGTCCTCTAAAAGCAGCTTTCAGTCTCACTCTACCCTCTGAAAAGCATTTCCACAGATGAGGGGGAGGAAGTGGCCTTTGAACATGGTCCTATCACAGTTTGCTCTCCAGTGTAGCTGACGGCTTGTATGCAGAGGTGAGGTGAGGTGGTGGTGGCTGAAAGCAACTCTGATAAGAGCAGCAGGGAGTGCCGGAGCAGGCCCTGTGGTAACTGTTTCAGGCCCTAAAGTCAAACACACACTGCAAATCAGCATGTTTTATTAGAGTACGCTGCTGGCATTCAGAGGGACCATTCAAACTGGGAAACAATCACTACGGATAATCATGTAAATGACATATCTTTCATTGGCAGTGCGTATTCTTAAGCCAATTTCTTGCCAGGTTTGTACACTATGAGAGGGTGCACCACATCACCAAGCACAGCAGAATAACTAACATAAGCTAAGATAAAGAAAAGATAATCAATAGAAAAAAATAAAACCTAAAGATCAAAAATGTTCCAGTGTGAGGAAAAATCACAAATACATGCCAACGATAAGGAAACTTGTTCTTTCCCAGCACCAGTCTCAAAATAAAGATTTAGCTGCTCTGTCATTTACAGTATACTGCATTGTTTTTTGCATAACATTAATACATTTACAAAGTTAAGTGAGACTTGGTTTGGAAACTTGACTTTGATGTAATGAGGTTATTGCACTACATCCTCCTCAGTCTACGTCTCAGTCAGATTTCTTCCCATAACTTGCTTTCTTAGCTACATGTCGACAGTCATTGTAGCAACAGGCACAACACATCAACATTATGTAATGATGTTCCTTTTACAAAAGGTATTAACTTGACATTTTGTTCAAGGGAAACTTTAACCACACCCAGCAGTCACTTCATCATTGTAGGTCCGGGTTCATAAAACAAATTGATAATTATGCAGCCTTTTTCTATAGTGTTCAAAAACCGGTTGTGTGAATCACTCGAAGATGTGACTCCACATGCTTTCCATGTCACGATATAACGCTAAATAATTTACTTAAGTCACTGCTGAAGCCAGTAGTCAGTATTCCTGGCTGTGGTCTGAAAGTGTTGAAAGCGCTGTCACAACGACAACAAAACCAACAATGTCTGTGAGGTCTTACTTCACGTGCAGCTCTTCAGGCTGTGACATGTTGTCAGTGTCCAGACCAAAGCCAAGCCTGTACAGTCAGCAGCAGCAGCCTGACAGCAGGTCAATTATCCATCAGACTGTTCCCAGGAACTGAACTGCAGGTGTGGAACACACCATAACGTGGTAAAGGTGTCACAGGTAATAGTGAAACACATATATGCTTGATCTTCTATAGCCATATTCGTGCTCATTGGTCTACTCTGACAGCATTGCAAGAGAGAAGTCACAGGTTTTTGTAATGCAACCTTTTAAAATTCCTAATTGCTATTACAGTACTGACAGCTGTGCTCCAAGTAGATAATCTGACATTAAAAGGCTTGAAAACTAAGTGTTAAAAAGCCCTTCTAATCTCTCTAGCTTTCTCTCCCTAAAGAAATCTTTCACTAAAGAAAACCAACTAATGTCCTTGGGGGCTCTGACCACACAGGTCAATACAACAAGCCCACCATTAAGAGGCCTCTGCTTGTTTGTTTTCTATCATTGAATACGATGGAATGGGCTACCTTACCTAAAGAGAACACATGCTTGCACACCACAGTTTTAGACAACACTTCAACATATCTAGAAATAATGTTAATGTATTTACTTCCCATTATCAACAGGGATCAAACTTATCGTAGAATGATAAAGAGGGAGTGAAAGTAACCAACAACACAAAGGCATGAAAAGAACGAGCTGATAGCTTGGGTTAATATTTGAAGGTTCAGCACACAAACTAACCTACAGTGGAGCTGAAGTCTTACCAGGTCTGTCTGAGGCACAAATTACTTCACCAATTGGATCAAAAAGCCAATAAAACAGTAACTGTTTTATGCTTTGCGCTGACTGTCATAACCCCTGGAGCCTCATCGCTTTAAAGCACCATAAATAATTAAAAGAATACAACCCTATTTTTGATTGATTACCAGAACTAACCTGCTTAGACCTCAGCGGCATAAATATCAACCAACCTGGTCCAGCATGATAACAATAGGTTTTCTAAACGGTGACATGTGGGAAAGGTGCAGTCAGTCAAACAAACAAACAAACACTCTTGCAAAGGTGGTTGAAAAACATGTTTGGCAACTTAAGCACTATTGTCGAAACACACCTCCTGACTGGGAGGAACCACAAAGCACATTTAGATCTTGGCCGTAAAGAAGTGGCGTGATGGGGATGAAGCTTAAGTTTTGAAAAGCTTTCCCTCCTGTCTGTCCTGCAGCGTAAATCAGAGGTGTGGTCCCAGGTAAACATTCCACCTTCCAGATGTCTACAGCATGCATCAGGCCGAGGCAAGACTAGACCTGCGACTCCTCCTAATCTTAGGAGGCCTCAGGCTGTGCCTATCCTAGCCCCTGAGCTCCTACAAACTGTCAGCAGAGTTTAACTGTCAGGGTAACACCAATGTCATATCTCAACCAGGTGGAAGACTATTATTTTTTTAAAAGGTCATCAGGTAAATGTGACACTCCTCACATTAACTTGCAGGTCAATAGCATCTCAGGCTTGTCTCATCTCATCCCGCTTTGGGCATTAACTGTCAGAAGAAAGTTGGCTCAGTTTAATTAGCTTTTGAAATACTCATTGTTACCGACAGCAGCGAGATGTTACAAGCCGTTGCTGTGGTTTTCATACCGTAGACATTAATGATAGCAGTGAGAGATTTTTTATCACGGTGGGGAAATGGCACCAGGACTTCTAAGGCCTTTTTTTGCAAGGGAAACGATTTTTGAGGATGTCAAGGTGGCATTCAAGGTCTAGGAATACAGTGTGGACTCTACTCTGACATTTCATCTTAATGATAATGCATGGGTGTAGTTCCTGTGTGTGCATTCAAGCTAATGTGTGCATGTGTGTAAGAACAGAGTGAAAACTTTATTTTATCAAGAGGGTAAAAAAAGACACCTGATTCTTAAATGTTAGTTATATAGAAATGCACCTCTCATTTAAGAGAGCAGGGAGACTCACCTGTTGCAAAACTGTGTCGAGGGGCTCAGCTTTGAGGATATCTTCCACAGTCAGCCCAGTCTCCTCTTTACACTCGTCTGTCCGCTCCAAAGAGTCAGGCTTCACTAGACACCTATGAAGCTTCCCGACCTGTGAATGGATTTAGCGGTTCATGGCGCAGAATAAAGCGTGGAAGATTTGCTAATTTATGGCAAATTGTATAATAAAACCCCCCACATTTAGGAAATGCACTCTTACAAAAGTAAAACAACTGACAATGTAGTTGCAAAAAGCACTCAATTGTCATTAAAAGCGTTGTTTGTATTGACAAGCTGACATGCTAAACCAAAACGGTGTGTTTTCCCTGGGAGGCGAAACTACAGTCCTCACCTGCTTGATAAATGTTGGTTGCACACCTGTTAAAGGTGAGCTAATAAGACGGCTGGACGGAGAATTGATGTAGCGTTAGCTAGCATAAAGCAGGTTACAGACGGTTTCAGAGAGCACACCATGTTGGTTTAAATGTCAAACATACTGTTTCACTACAGGTAGACACTATGCCACAAACACTGGGTACATAAGAAACCGTACAACGAACGAACGGGTCAGAAAGGTCCGTACCTTTTTCTCATGTAGATCCACAATTTGCCACACCAAGAGAATTATTTCCCTCTCATCCGAACCCAGTTTACCCCCATTTGCACCAGCTGTTGCCCCAAAGAACACCACCAGAGTATCACTGTGCGAAGCCATCAGGGACCACAAGGGTAAAAAACTACAATTAAAGCAAAGATTAAAATAAAAATAACACGAGGGTTCACCTTTTTCCAAGTGATAAGAAGAGCGAACAAAAGGGCTAGAAACTCAATTGAGGTAAACGGAGAGAGAAAAAAGGGGAGATTATTTTCAGAGGAGCCACGAAAGAGTTTTGCGGTAGGAGACTCTACCTGTTGAAGTACTTGAGTGTGCTCTATCCAGAGATACTGGTTTAACTGGTAAAGAAGGGTGGAAATCCGTGTTTCTTTCACACGAACTCCATAACAAGCCTTGGAGGTTTTTTTTCCTCCTCTCCTTTCTATTTTTTTCTGAGTTACCTGTGTGGCCCGGCCTCCAAGCGAGGAGAGCTCCAAAGGCCTCGCCTATTGGCCGGTTTGGAAAGGTGAGGGCGGGAGGTTGAGGTGAGTGCTGTAATCTCATTGGTCAGAAGTGCTAATGAGGAAGTAGTCTGGCAAAACAGGGCTGTAATACCTCCATGAGGCATGTAGCTTATGTTTCACTTTCATAGGGGAAAGTTAATGAACATTGGAATTCATGCATTTTCTACATGCAACACCTATACACCTATACAGCTGCCAAAATAGAGAAACGTTTGAGTGTGTTTGGGTATTAAATGATAAAAGAGTTATGCAGGCCTACTTCTCATAGTGCTGAGTGCTGATAATGTTTCAAACAAATAACATGTTACAAAAATGTGTGGGAGATAAATCTTATTAATAAAGACAATATTAAACTGTACTGAGTTTTGAGACATATACATTTTGCCTGTACTATAGCCCTTGCTCCAGGTTTTTGTCAGTATAAAAAAAAATGAAGTATGACAGTTGCCCTCTAAACCTTTGGATTTAGGCTAAAGGTAGAATGGAATGAAGGAAGGATAGAATTAAAGGAAGAGGGAGAAACAAAACAAAGAAACACAGACAGACACATGCAGAATTAGAGACAGAGGGAACAAATACATGTATTGTCTCCTTCATGTTTCAAACCTGGGATCCTTCATCCTCTGAGAACCTCTGCTACTGCTTCAGTGGGAGTGCCACTGTGAAATGGAATAGGCTATAACTTACTGTCACTTAACATGTATCTGTTTTTCTATATGAAGTCTCATCCTCTTTTGCATGGCAGTACTTTTTTCTATGAGCAGCTCTTTTAGTGAAATACAATTTGAAACATAAAAAATGGGCAACAATGTACAATCAAAAGGTTTCAAAAACTTAACGGGTCCTTACTGGCCTGCTGGAGTTTTTACCAGTCTTTGGCCTGGTTCCCAGAATGCCCTGTTTTGTTGCTCCTGACACTCCCATCTCTGCTCGCTATGAGCCAGTAGACGGTAGTGAAAGCATGGTTTTCTTTCTCTTCCCCTCCTTAAACTTATTTGAGAGTAATTATCAGTATCTGAACCAGTCTGATTGGTTGAGGGACACATTGGAAACACTTCAGCTGAAATCCTTGACACATAATGATGTTCCCCCTCAACAGCAAAGAACATTTAGCTTCATGACATCACATGCTCAGCATGCTATACAAGTTGTCTTGATATGGCACCACAGTGACATGTTAAGTCTTTGTTCAAGCAGGTTTAACTGGTTTGAAAAAAGTTGTACAATCGAGACGGCAATCTGTACGAGCCCCCACAATACCCAGTTCATAACTATGCTTTGGACTCAGAGGTAGTATCATGTTGTGTGAGGTGTTTGCATGTCTACTATCAAGCCAGAGGTAAAAGCTGTTAAACTAGGCGACACACTTTTGACACACTTTGAAATAAACTTTTGGGGTAGATAAGATTCATGTCTCAGTCATCCCTTTTGGCAGCTCCATCCTGTTGTGTACTTTTAGCTGGTGGAAGTATTGGTTAAATTCAAATGGATAACTTTAATCTGGTTACTATTTGAAACTTTAATGGCTGAGAGGCACATTTTGAAGGCAAAAAGTTATCAATTTACAGTATGATAAGATGGGATAATCCTTTATTAGTCTCACAAAAGGGCTTTCTACAGTGTTACAGCACCAACACTGAAACAACAGGAGGAAACACCAAGTATAGTAAATAAATAATCAGTAAAAAATGTGTATACACATAAAAAGGATATAGATGATGGCACATAATTATGATACAAAATATATCACAGGATTTGAAATTGCACATAATATTGATTGCACATGAACGAGTAAATGAATTTTGAGTCTTGGTATGTGCAGCCTACTGGGAGAATTGCAACTGACAGCAGCAGGAAGGAAGAACTTGCCATACCTCCTTCATGCAGTGCAGGTGAAGCTGCCTGTGGCTGAAAAAGTTGCCAATGGCTGTCACAGTGTCCTGCATGGGGAATGTTCTATATCACACATGATTGTTTAGTCATAATTGTTCTTCCTCCCATCACTTAAGGGGGCACCCTGGCTTTCATAACCATGCATAGTGTAGGATTGTACTCATAATGAAAGGCAATACCACACTGCTAATGTTGTTTCGTTCACATGCTGCTTCCTCATTCTGTGAGCAAAAGGTCTAATATGTCAGCTATGATTTTCATGTCTGACAAATTCATTTTTTGGTCATACCCTTTGCCCTCTTTAATTTTCAACTATCACAGTTAAAATATTTCTGACTCACTAGTACTTAGGGCCAAAGAGGTGACAAGCACTCTCAGAATGGGTTATTAAATCTTCAGTTCAAATCAGTATCACAATGAGCCATCTCGCAGTATCTGACACATACAAAGACACCCCACAACAACCACAACCATGTCAATTCTTCTAAATGTTTTTTCCCCAAATCCCAACTTTCAATTGTCATTCCCAATGTCAAATACATGTTACTTTTAGATCCTCGTCGACATGAACAATTATTAATAAATGCTAAGATTTGTGTCAGCCTGAAATGGTTTGGGGTCCCACTAAAGGGAAATAATTTCACAGTGAAATGTCACCTTATATTTAGTATAATGAATTTGGTCAATCTTTTTTTATCATATACTGTAGATGCTTTGTTTCTACGACTTTACTCCTTTTGCGCAGCTATGTCAACAGACAGATCTGTGATGTATGAAGCAAGACTACGCTGAAAAAGAGAGTCTCACCTTTACCAGTCCTTGGATAAGAAAATACATATACTGGGACAGTAAAAGAAAAGTATAATTAATGAGACACCACACTAAAATTGTAAAGAAAAAAGTGCCACTGCCATCTACTGGTTGTGCCAGTCGGTAAGAGCATTTTTCTGTAGTGATGGCAACACAAACTGAATGCTAAATGTTATGAATATATGACAGACATACGCATTTAAAAATAAGGGAATAAGCTGACACTGAGCTTTATTTCTTAAAGGGTTTTAGTTTTATAAGACTGTGACAAACATTAAGACATGATTCCGCTTTTTGCTGCTCAGCAAAGGGAACATGCAGTTGTTCATTTTGCAATCTTTTCATGGAGAGGAAGTTGAAGGTTTGACTTTTGATTCTAGTGGGAAAGAAGGACAATTGTTTGCTAATTTGTCACGAGTGGAAACCATTTTTAAGAAGTTGTACCTTTTGGATTATTTGATTAATAAAATGGTCAATTGAGGAGAATTTAACACTACAACATAAATTGTTTTGTTACATGAGTTCACAATAACACTGTGGTTGTGAGTGAAATATTCCTCTGCTGCAATTCAGAAAAACAAGAAGTGTCTGACACAACCACAGCCTTATCAGATAAAAACCTTCTGTGTTATGTTCCCACATTACAGGCAATTAGAAAAAATGTACACAGAATCAATAACATAATCATTATTTCCCTTTGTTAGCATTAACAAAACTATAAATAAAAAAATGCTTACATTGAGACCATTGTGTCCATTGCTTATAGCATCATTTATTGTGCAATTTTTGAAAACTATACCGCAAACATTTAACTACACAATATGGGACATTTTTATAAATATATGTTCACAATTTCAACATTTAAAAAAGGTAATTTACAGATTTCAACAAGCATTGCACAGATACACTTCCACTTCCTGTTTTTCTGTGTTGTAATATCATACAAAATTAGTTTAATCACAGAAAAAAGCCCCTTTATTTCTTTAAAAAAATACATTTAAAATACACACATGAATATACACACGGCACAGACACTACATACAATTTAAATATCAGGATGGATTATTTTCGCACATATTTATTAATATGTCCATTTGGTCTTTTGGCTCAGACTCACAGTGAGAACTGTTGGTTGTTTGATTGCTCTGTCTTTTGGTCACAAAGGACAATTCTTTAGTGCCCTCACCTGGGGAGGTGCTGGAGATATGGCGGAAGAGCTTCTGGATGCCGGTGTCCCTCAGAGAGCTCCTGAAGGAGCGAGCTGCGAACATGTAGAGGATGGGGTTAACAGTGCTGCTGATGAAGACCATGGCTCCAGCGATGAAGGTCATGGTGTACCTGACACTTTCCAGATTCTCTGCTGCCTGAGGTAGGGAGTCTTCAATGGCCAGGATGATGACTGAAAGGACATTTCCTATATGATGAGGCGTCCAACAAATGGCAAACACTACCACGACACTGGCAATCAGGACAGTGGATTTGCGCTTGGACTTGAAGGTCATCTGAGTAATCCGGCTGCACAGACAGCCATAGCAGACGATGAGGATGAAGAAGGGTATTATGTAGCCCACCAGGGTTTCCAGCAGCACACACCACAGCTCCTGGGCCACAGAAGTGTACAGCCGGTATAGACAGTGCTCCTCACCAGAATCTGTCCCTACCACCTGAGTTGGGATGACAGGTATGCTGAACAAGAATGCTGCAGTCCACAGAACCAGCAGAACTTTATCCAAAGCTTTCTTTCTCTTCCAGCCAGCTGAGGCAAACGGATAGCGCACAGCCACAAAGCGCTCCACACTCATGAGGGTAATGAAGAAAACGCTGCTATACATACAGGCGTTGATCATGAACACCATGGCTTTGCAGAATGCTTCTCCAAACACCCAGTAGTGGGCCAGGGAGTAGATCCAAAGAGGCAGGGTGATGAGGACCAGCAGGTCAGCTACAGCCAGATGCAGGATGAGCAGCACAGTGTGGGAGCGCTGCTTCACATGTCTCAGGATAGTCCAGATCACCAGCAGATTCCCCGGAGCTCCTATCAGGAATGACAGACCCAGGATCACACACACATATACTGTCCCGCCATCAAACGCCTCAGGGGCCATTTCCACTGAAGAGGGCAGATCGGTCGAGTGGTTCATGCTGTAAGTGTATGTGCTGACTGTGGAGTCTGCATGAAAAGAAAAACAAAGTGCTGTACAAGCAAGTATTCACTTCCCTTTAAGAATAGACAGCTCAGGAAAGGGGTTTCCTCACATGGCTATTTGAGACACAGAGAGGTGATTCATGCATGCGTCATACATCAATTTCTTTTTACCTATAGTCATCAATTAAAAGTAAGTAAATTAGTCAAATAAGTAAAAGAGAAACCCACAATTTCTTTTTTAAATGATCTCAGATAATACATAATCTCACATACTAAAAAGTAATGTGGGAGCAACTCCATGGTACACAACAACATTAAGGCTTGGGAGAATATGTATGATGACAGTTCTCCAATGAAATTGAAAACATTGGAGAAAGAAAAATCTGAAGTAAAGAAACACAAGACTTTTACTCTAAAACAAAAGACACTTTATCACAATCATAGAGCATATCAAATAGAAAGTTTTCAAGATTTTCAACAAAACATCAATATATGATCATCAAAATGAAAAACACATTGTCATTTGTTTTCTTGCCTTGACATCTTAGGGTAAATGGGAAGGCGATGAGAGAAGGCTTGTTTCAATGACTGCATTAAGTGCATGTGACATACTGTACAGTCTTTCAAAGCCTTCATAATAAAGAATAGTCCCATAATAAACTGCAATATATAAATGTCACATTTCCCCAGCATCACAGTTCCAGGGATTCAATTTGTTTCAGAGTCGCTCATCAGCTCCAACTGTGTGTTTGCTGCCCTCTGGCCTGTCTGATGTTGTATTACCAGCTCTCTGAGTTTGCTGGTGTGAGTGACCATTTCCTGGAAAAGCCTGACCAGAGGGGACTGCTCCCAAACTCCCTCGTAAGTTCCTTGCGAAGAGGACGTATAATATAGGATTCACTGAACTGCTGATAAAAACAAGAGCTCCAGAGGTGAAGACAACACTCTCTTGCACACATTCATGATCTGTGCCTGAATTTAGGATGCAAACCACATCAATAATGTTGATGATATGCCAAGGCAACCAGCACAATGTGAAGGCTATCACCACAGCGTGCACAAGCACCATAGATTTTACTTTGGAGTTGTAATTCATTTTCCTTAGCTGGGCAGCTACTAGACAGTAACAGATACTTAGAATGACAAAGGGACTACAAAACCTGCCAAGGACTCCAAACATAACAAGATGATCGCTTGAGTCACAGAGCTGAATTCCTTGATGAAACACGACTCAGTTACATCGCTTTCATCCATTGGTGCGGTCAGTAATGCAGGCACTCCTAGAAGTAATGCGAGGAACCACAGAAGTGCGAGACATGTGCTCATAATGCTCTTGTTCTTCCAGCGCATCATTACAAATGGATGACAGATGGCTAAATAGCGTTCCACACTCATAAGGGTGATAAGGAATATGCTGCTGAACATGCAGACATAGACAATGTACACCAAGGCCATGCAGAAGGCTCCTCCAAACACCAAGGTGTCAGCCAGGGAGTAGATCCAAAGAGGCAGGGTGATGAGGACCAGCAGGTCAGCAACAGCCAGGTGCAGGATGAGCAGCACAGTGTGGGAGCGCTGCTTGACATGTCTCAGGATAGTCCAGATCACCAGCAGGTTTCCCGGAACTCCTATCAGGAATGACAGACCCAGGATCACACACACAACTACTGTCCAACCGTCAAACTCCTCAGGGGTCATTTCCACTGAAGAAGACAGCTCGGTCGAGTCATTCATGCTGCAAGTGTATGCCTTTACAGTGGCGTCTGCATGAAAAGAAAAACAAAGTGCTGTACAAGCAAGTCTTAACTTCCCTCTGAGTTGGAACAGGAAACAGGTTTTTCAGTAAGACCGATGATCTACCGTTATTCCAAAGACCTTTCTGTTTCTATTCTGTTAATGAACTTTATTATCTGTATGTTATGGATCAAGTCAGGGTTATATTGATTTGATTGCCATGTAATGATTTACTGTACTTGACTCACTGCATGGCAAAACAAGTCAAAGGTCTTTTATAGTTCAATCACTGAATGCTTTTATTTTGTGTATTTGTGATGGTTGAGAAGATGCATAAGATAAGAAAAGATGGATCTTTATTAATTCCTGTGGGGAAATTCAGGAGTTTAAAGCACCAACAGATAGAGAATGGAAAACAGGACACTAAAGATTCACACAAGGTCCAGGATAATACAATTATAGATGAAATCCGGATTGTTACACAACACACATTAATGACACCTACTGTAATATGTTCCAAAGTGTACATCAGAAATACGATACGATACGATACGATACGATATTACTTTATTTGTCAGATCAAGTCTGAAATTTGACTTGCGTCACAGCAGCTCCATGTCCAACATCAACAGACAAATATCCAGACACAAATACATGAAACACAAACAACAAACATTTAACATAACAGCACAATCAGTGAGAGAAAACATGCTCAAAGAGCCTTCAGCGTGCATTTGATCTGGGATTCAGCTCTGTATTTACTGTGAGGATTGACTGATGCACAAAGGAGTGCTTCAGTCTGACCTTATTGAATCGTGGGACCCTGTATCTCCGATTAGATGGTAGCAGTTCATATTCACTGTTCAGAACATGGTTTGGGTCAGAGATGATGTTGTTGGACAGCCTCACTAGGTTGTTATGAGTCATAGAGTCTCTGACAGGGTTGACCAACAATCTTTGAGCAGATTTTTAACAGGTGGAGCAGTTTTGATTTTAAAGCTGCTGACAAACATTTGTACCAGGTAGTATTGCAGTACTGTAGAATGGACATGATCACAGATGTAAAGAACAACAGAAGAATTTCTCTGCTCGCCCCAAAAGACCTAAGACGGCGGAGAAAATAAATTCTTTGTTTTGTCCTTTTGCACAGATATTCAATGTGATCCTTCCATGACAGCAGATGGTCAATCATTACACCCAAGTATTTGTATGAAACTCCCTGCTTGATTTCATCTGTAGAAAACAATGCTTGTTAATAAAATATGTTTTTCTGTTTGTTTGTTTCTACATTGGCAACCTAAATATACTACAATAAATACATTTAATAAATATTAATTATTTCCAAAAAGAAACATATGTCTTTCTCTTTTCCACTTGTGTTTGAGAAATAAACATTATGGAGCAAAACATAATGAACTGACCGTTACTGCAATGGTGCAGCTGAACTGAAAGTAAGTCAGGACTTTTTTTTCTCCTTCTTCCAAAACCTTTGAGATCACCAGTTTCAACATAGCTCATAATATATTTCTGAGATTAGACACAAAGCTAGACTTGTGTCTGTGCCGTCTCACCCTATTCATCCCCAACAACCTTTGCAATTGCATTTGGAAAGTCCCATTCACGCACTTTGACTTTGGACTCTCTGTCAACTCTATCTATTGCATAAATGGCAATCGTTAGAATGGTTTATTATTATCATTACTTGCTTTTTCATAGCTAAAGTCAGAATTATTTCTGAGCCAAGCACACTATTTATGTAATAGTTCATTATACAACCCCCTGTCAATTTTTCTTAACTTTCACAATTTCGTGTACAAAACTATAGAAGTTTCACAAAAAAACTTATTTTTTGCAGGGCTACAAGGTTGTATTACATGGTAAGAGCATAATTTTAAAGTGGAACTGTAGATGTAGTAATGTAATGGAAGATATAACAAAGTTATTTATTGCTACCAGGATCAGAATCAGGCTAACCTTAAACCTAAAACCCCACATACTTTTTGTCATATCTCACACTGGCTTAAATTGATCATTTACATTTTTTTGTAATTAATACAATAAATTCTGTGGTGAAAATGGACACGGTTGACTATTTATGATGGGTTTCATTCAGTAACTAAGTCATTACTCAAGTAGGCCTACTGCACTTTAGTACCATTTTGAGGAACTTTACTTGAGTATTTCAATGTTTGCTACTTTGTACTTCTGCCCCACTACAATTCAAAAGTAAATCGTGAACTTGCCTACATGGTAGGCCTATACTATTCAGGCATTAATTACATTTGCAAAGTAACCCTCCCAACCCTGGGTATTTCTACTTTTACTTTACTACAAATCTAAGTACTTTTGCCACCTCTGGTTTTATCAACTTCCCAGTAGAACAGTTTATGGGGAAAATCAGGCAAATGTTGACACAGTCCAGAAGAGGGCAGTAAAAGCGTTAAACCTCGTAGAAGAAGAAGAAGAAGAAGAAGAAGGCTTTCTCTCAGTCAGCTGCCTTCTCCATTAAATAAAAACATGACGATGGTGACAACTACGACGCTTTCAGTGCAGCTGTACTAAAAGCACAGCACTGGATGGATACAGCGAGGGACACTGGATATTCTGTTTAACTAAATAAGTTACAAACTGTGAGTGACGATGTAGTATTAGTGTGTTGTCTGGTGTTTAACAGAGGCTAGCTACGTTGCTAATGTTAGCTAGAATTAGGTAACGTAGCCATGTAAATAGCTAATGTTACGGGGCGTGAACTCCTATTTGTTTGCGTTAAATGTATTTTACACTATAGACACTGGGGGTATTAATGTCAGTTAGTTTAAGTTACTGCTTTTTATGTTGTTTGACTGATTTCACCTTTGACGTTTCACTAAAGACAATTAAAAAGGTCCACCTTTACCAACTGTACTGAGCTAACGAGAAGTTAGCATTGCTTGACAACTGACAGCAACGTATGTTAACGTATGCGGCTAGCTAACGTGAGTCTTATAGCTTCTTGGAAACGAGTAACAAAATAGTGTAATTCATTTCAAATCATAACTAAATCACTTTTTAACATGAGTTAGCCAGGATCGTATTCTAACTCATTAGCATTTATCAAAGGTACGCAACTTTTGCCAATTTTAGCTAACTAACTCACTTCCGCAGGTTCTTCGAGTTCTTGGCTCTGGACACACACCATTTTTACAAGTTGAGAAGTGGGCCGCAAACACTGCAATGCCTCTGCTGTTTTTGGAGAGGTTTCCTTGGCCCAGCCTGCAGACCTACACTGCCCTGAGTTTGGCTTTGCTTGCTGGCAGCATCTTTAGTGCCTACACCACTGTGACAGACCCGGGCTTTGGGGTCTTGGAACCAGACGAAACACCAGCTGCCCCTGATGTGGATCTTGAACATCTAAACAATGATATTACTAACACAGAACTGGCAACCACTGTCCTGTGGTATCTTGTCACTGACAGTCTCTTTGTATGGGTGAGTACTGTCACCTAGTCTTTAACTATTAATGGCTAGATTAGATTATGTGTTTCTTATGAAAACTAATTGTGACTATATTCTCTGTCCTCCTCCAGGTCTTGGTTAACACATTCTGCTGTTCTTTGATGTTAATAGCTAAAATGATTCAGTATATGGTGTTCGGCCCGCTCAGAGTCAGTGAGAAGCAGGTGAGTTAATGTGTGAAAAATATACTACGTTAAAATATTGCATTTTAATGTATACAAATGACAAACTAGTTATTTATTTCGTTAGTTAAGTTATTCCCAATGCTTACAAACATGTTAAAGAATATCTCTACTGTTAGTCACGGTAACAGTACGTTTTATTTGATAGCTTGTAGTGAAAACGTATCCTCATCCTTGCAGATGTGTCAGCGTTGTAGTTTTTCCAGTAGTTGTAGTTAATGGAGTTTTTGTCCACTTTTAAGCCACATTTTTATGATACACTTTATAGATCTTGGTCATTTAACTATAGATGTTAAATGGATAAAGGATCTTGGTCATCCAATGTCTGGATTTTACCTTATTTAAAAAACAAACTTGGCAAACATTTCTGATAAGCTCGCAGCCTCTTCGTCTGCTGGGGAAATAAAGATTGTTTACCTTGCAGAGCCAAGCAACTATGGAAATGGTGGTGAAGACAATCATGATTCCACATACCTTCTGCTTCAAGGCACTTCCAAACTCTGTCTTTTATTACTATTTGAAAGACAGACCTCTAGATGCAGAAGTTTCACATATTTTGCCTTAAGATGATGATTGAAACTACTTTCATGCCGCTGTGTAGACCTGCCAGAGAAATGCATCTAATTTGATGTTTTTGTTTATTCCTCAGCACCTGAAAGATAAGTTCTGGAACTTCATCTTCTACAAGTTCATTTTCATCTTTGGCGTATTGAACGTGCAGACAGTGGAGGAGGTGGTGATGTGGTGTTTATGGTTCTCCGCCCTGGTCTTTCTCCACCTCATGGTGCAGCTCTGCAAAGACAGATTTGAATATGTAAGTCATTTAAATATAACATTGTTTTCTTCTTCTGAATTATTTCAGTTCCCCTAACCATGGTTTATGGCTAGAGGGTATGGTAATCTGAACCAGGACAAAACACCACGTTTATTCAACTGTTATGTTTCAGAAATACTTCCATCATCATTTTCTGATCCAATCCAACTTAGAAGAGTTACAACAAGTAATGATATTGTACCAACCAACTAATCACTCTACAATACAAAACAGCAGTATTATCAATAACATATTAGACATTAGCCAATGCACGATATTTCTGGATGGCCCACTAAAAGTAAAAAACATTTATCATACATGGATGCCTTTTTTGAAATCTTAAAGCTGTTATAAAAGTGGTTCCTTTCTGCATTTCAAGCAAACATCTCACTGTTGTCATGGGGGCCGTTTTTTCTGCTACAGAGCTCTTATTTGTTCAGACGGGACACAAAGGTTACTTTTAGAAATTTCAGTTATACACAGTTTAGCAATGACTTGGAGGCATTGGAAATAGCTATGTCATCAAGCAAACATAGAGATCCATACATTAAACAAATAACTCCAAATCTTGTTTAAAAAGTGAAGATATGCAGTAAAATGAGAATTATAGGGTTTAATAGACAGGTCTACATGTCCCTGTTTGAAACCTGTTCCTATTTATTCTACTCTGTAAACCTCATTGGAAGGTAGCTATAAACCTGGCATTGAAAACACCTGCAGGTACTTTTATAAAGTGGTCTTTTTGAAAGGTGTGGGGAGTGTCCTCGGATAGTCTGACAGTAACTAGACTCTCCTCAGCTTTGAATCTAAAAATAGTTCCTTTCACTGGCATGTGAGGCCGCTGATTGGCACGTCCCTGTATCAGATTGTGGTCTGCATGTTGGGGTAAACAAAATATCAAATGTAATCGTCCTCCTTACAAGCAGTGACATTTAAAATGGGCATTAAGTTGGTATGCTGCCTGTGATGTAATGCTGACTCAATGCTGTAAAAATGTACCGTTTTGTGACTGTGTGTCCTTTACTACACATGGTTGTTTGTTTAAGAGCGTAACTGTCTGAAAGTTTTTGGTTTTGCATCTTAGGTTTGACTATGCATTTTGCATGTTGTATTTCCGTCGAGGTCTGTCAGTTGTGTTAGCACAGCTGTCTTCCTTACTGTTTATGTGGTTCTAGCTTTTTGGGTCAGGATGACGCTTGTAGGTAAAACCTCTAAAGATCATAGAGATATGCGGTTGTCAATGTGCTTGGATTGATGGTACCTGTTTTTTTTCCTTTAACTTACTTTACATTTTTGTAACAAGGTCCTAGATTGTATTATATTGCTTATAAACAATGTTCTATTTCGCTTTACAGCCTTTCTTAGTTAATGGGCCCAATGCTAAGGCTTGTGTGTGCATAAGAGCAGGTTTAACCCAACAACATTATATTCTATGCTGGCTTAATAGGTGATAATGATTTAATAGGAATATTCTCCTTTTTAAATGTGTTGTTTTACCATTTCATTAAACAGTTTGCCATCAAAATCAACATGTTTTATGAACATATTGTTGTGTTCTAACAGACCCTCATAAACCATCACAAGCTCTCTGAAAAGACAATACAAATATGTGGATGTAATGAACAAACTTTGACTCATAATTCTAATTTTCTTCCCTGCAGCTGTCGTTCTCCCCCTCCACTCCCATGAACAGCCATGTGCGAGTGCTTTGTCTGCTGGTCTCCCTGCTGTTGGACTGTTGTGGTCTGGCCATTGGCTGTGGGGGACTGCTTGGAGCTTCTCATGGCATGCACACCTTCAGCTTTATGGCAGCAGAGGTGAGAAACAAGGAGACACAACTGTAGAAAAGTGGGTGTCCTAGGTATGGACAAAGGCAGGATGATTGTGGGCTCTTTATTATAAATTAAGCTTCAGGTTAGGACTATATATTTCTTAAAGATGTATCAGTTTATGTCAACAATTTGTATTTTAACTTATGTCTCAAATGAGCCTTGGACAATCTGTATGTGTGTTTCATGTGCAATACTGTAAACACTGCAAACATGTTTTTTGGAAAACAATAGGACAATAAAGCAGGAAAAGCTTAGTTGTCATTTAAAATATGTATAGTGGTTGCATTTCATTTGATGTGTGCCAGTGACCCAGTTTTGAGCATGCCGGCTCAGGAGCATGGCTTACTGGGGCTCTGGGACAATCCCTAATGCTCTCAGTAACAACTGCTTTGTCTGCTATGACGAGGCATAATCTCTGGTGGAAAAGTTGTATTTATTTGATCCAGAAGCTGCAGAGGTCTCCATAAAGGAACACGTTTAAAAAGAGAGGTTTAGTTTTATAAATACACACATTAACTCTGCACCTTTACCTAATGTATTCCTTTAATTTTCTTTAATTGTTGAGTTTTTTAATCCACAGCTGAAATGTAATATTTGGGATCTTTATCAATATCTCTATGGAACATTGACTACCATTATGTCCTTTTTCTCCTCAGTGTCTGCTTGTGACTGTACGCACTGGGCATGTCATCATGCGGTAAGTCCCTTCAAAGGCTCCTTATATTACATGCATGCACGTGAGCACGCTGCAGCACTGCAGATGAGATAGACTGTGCAGATTTTGAATTCGGGGCTAATGTTAGTCGTGCCCTTGTTTTTCTCTGGTTCTATTACACTATTATAAAAGGCTTCTTTGTCCCAAAGAGAGTGGCTGGGATTATAAGAGCAGCGGATACAAATCTAATCGGCCGCGGTGCTCACAGATTTATCTAACGTTAAAACGTACAGACTGCATTACTTTATCAACGAAAAATGTATTGATTTTACGTTAACGTGTGTCTCAACACACCATACGTTGTTGTTCGAATATTTCAAACCAAGCATACTGGCATAACGCTGTTAAACAGATGTTAGTCTTTCTTCTTGTTTGTTATCCTGAGATGTTAGTTAGCAGCTTCTGATGACAATGTTGCCTGTTTAATCTGCCCAAAACACCATCTTCATTTTATGAATTTACAATTTCCATTCACGTTAAAGGCTGCATCGCCACCATTCAGTTTAAATATCACCAGTGTAATGGCCTGACAGAGTTATCCATGTCACCGCAGATATTCTATTCATCTGTGGGATCTGAACCATCCAGGGACCTGGGAGAATAAGGGCACATATGTCTATTACACTGACTTCGTTATGGAGCTGGCTATGCTCTTCCTGGACCTGATGCATCATATCCATATGCTGGTAAGACAAAAGTGAAGCATGTGTCTCTCGTCAGAGCGGAGTATGACACCTGACTATTCCCTGTGTTTTTGTTTTTTATATTTCTGTTGTAAATTATTGTCTTTTGTTTTGATTGTAGTAAAGTGTTTTTATTACATGTACAGCACTTTGGCTCGACCAAAAATCGCTTTTAAATGTGCTATATAAATAAAACTTGATTTGATTTGTAGCGTCATCATCATTTAATCTGTCCCTCTCTCATGTATTACTCTCTTAATCTTTAATAATTCTGTATCATTAGCTCTTTGGAAACATCTGGCTGTCCATGGCTAGCTTGGTGATCTTCATGCAGCTGCGGTATCTCTTCCACGAGGTCCAGCGCCGTGTCCGCAGACACAAGAACTACCTTCGTGTCATCAACAACATGGAGGCCAGGTAATAATATATATATTTGATTTAATTTTTATGTCATTGTGTTGTAGTTTTTTGTTGGTATAGTTCAATTGTTTCTCATAAATCCATCGACCACCAACTGTTTCATCATTATGTACTCTTATTTTTATCTTTGCAGATTTGCCGTGGCAACTGCAGAGGAGCTGACAGCTAATGACGATGACTGTGCCATCTGCTGGGATACCATGGTGACTGCACGCAGACTACCCTGTGGCCATCTCTTCCACAAGTAACGTGTTTTTTTTTTAAGCAACATCCCTGCTTGGACTTAAACTGGCTCCCTACATAGAAAAAGTAACTTACAGAATAAAGATGGCTGAAGGAGAGGCTAAAGGAATTGTAGACAACTGGATATACCATCCCTGAATAAAGTATCCTTAATTTGGTTAATTAGACTGTGGAACTTTTATTAGCTTTTATAAGATATTTTTTGTTTGGATATGTATCTCCTGCCCTCTCATTATACCAGTTTAAGCTTCATTAAGATTCCCTGCACACATCCTGATGTTAAGCTATAGAAGACTTGTTCTGATACCTAAAATAATGTCAGGTTCTATACAGAGAAATGCCATTATAACTTTAGCGAATTGTGGTTGTGTTTCCAGCTCTTGTTTGCGCTCATGGCTCGAACAGGACACCTCCTGTCCAACATGCCGGACATCCCTGAACATCAATGGGGACGGGGCCCCGGCGAGAGGCCAGCAGCCGGGCGGGGGCTTGGAAGACAACATCGGCCCCGTGGGAGCCGCTCCAGAGGCCAGACCACACATCAACCACCACAATCACTTCTTCCACTTTGATGGTGAGTCTGTCACACACAAGGAAGGTGTTGTGGAAGTGGCCTTACCTTATCAGGCTGTGAATGACAATACATTCTAAAATCCATTCATTCTCTTACAGGATCTCGCATTGCCAGCTGGCTGCCCAGCTTCTCTGTGGAAGTAATGCACACCACCAATATCTTGGGCATTGCTCAGGCCAACAACTCTCAGCTCATGGCCATGGTGAGTTCATGTTTACAGTCTGTTGACATTCTTGTTGGTTTTATGAGAGGTGATACACAGATAGCAATTTGAGGCCACGTATGTGGTTTTGGTATAGTTAATTTGCATAAATCCAGTTCTGTCATCAATTATACCCCTTTCACACCGGCGCTTTTCCAGCTCCTGCTGGGAGCTAGAGCCTGAAAAGCGCCGGTTTTTCCTGTTCACACCGCAGCGGCGGCGCGTCATAGCTCCGGAATGCGGTTCACTTCCAGCTCCAAAAAATTGTCGGTCCAGAGGCAAGAGCTTCGGAGCTATGACGCGGCGTCGCTTACGTCTCTTACGTCTCTTACGTCGAGGCGTGCAGGAAACCTTACTTTTACCATCCGTTCGCTGTTATTGATCATTGTGGAGATACATGGGCTATACAGGTTGTCATGTCCGACTATCAGAAGTAGAATCATAATGAAAAATACGCCGGTAAAATGTGCCTGGAGAAAACGGCTTAGCAAGTAGTCAGTTTAGCTTCGGTTGCTATGCTAACATCACCCATGTTATACCAGAGAAACTTTCATAACAGCGTTGTGATGCCAAACAGCGTCAATTCAGGCTGACACACATTCACTTAAGGGGAACTGGGGATATGTATCAGCTGCTTGTGTGACAGTCAGACAGTGAATACTTTAGAGCCGTGTGAGCTAACCCGGAGCTAACGGGAGAATAAACTCCCGTGGAAGTGCAGCCACTGCAGCGGTTGGTAAATGCCGCTGAAACACATTAATAAACAATGAACCACGGCACTCTGGAGAAAAGTATAAGGTTGGAGAAGTCGTTATTTAATTTAATCTGGCTTCGTATGATTAAAAGCAACACGATCATCGACCCGATGCAGTCCCCGGCCCGTTGTTGTTGTGGAAGAAAATCAGCGACGTAAACTGTGACGTCATGACGCAGCAGCGGCAGCTCTGGGCAGTGTGAACAGAGCGGGAGCTGAAAAGGGAAACGGGAGCTGAACCAGAAAAGCTCTCGCTAGGAGCTAGAAAGTGAAAAGC
Organism: Trematomus bernacchii; assembly: GCF_902827165.1. NCBI lineage: Eukaryota > Metazoa > Chordata > Actinopteri > Perciformes > Nototheniidae > Trematomus > Trematomus bernacchii. The sequence goes on from NW_022987973.1 coordinate 2,446,181, forward strand.
GCCGGTGTGAAAGCCGCATGAGTCACACTCCACTCCCAGTCTGTCTGTTTATAAGTAGCCAATGTTGCCTGGGTTTTGTACCATGACCCTTATTTGACTTCCTGGTTAATGCGTGTTGACACAGAGATAACAACTTTATTGAATCAACTGAGTTACTTGAAAACTGTTGGTTACAAAAGATGCCAAGGGTATTTAAGTGAAAATGTAAACCGCTTTATACCTAAAGAATCATGTATACTGTATGTTTAAGACCTCTTTCTTTTATTTTTTTTAAGTCACTACAAAGTTTTCCATCTCCAATAATCACTCTCTAAATAATGTCCCTATTGCTTTTTTAATGTTTGATGAACCTTCTGGTCATCAGGCCCATCAGATCCAGGAGATGTTCCCTCAGGTGCCCCCCTACCTGGTGATGCAGGATCTGCAGTTGACCCGCTCTGTGGAGGTCACCACTGACAACATCCTGGAGGGACGCATCCAGGTGCCTTTCCCGACACAGGTCAGTCAAATATTTCTTGGATCTCTGTTTGACTTCCCTTTGGTTTACCTAAAGGCAGATTGCAACAATTTGTCACATAATAAAGTATTTGTTTCTTTCATCAGGCAATAGAGCGTGCCCCTTCACAGCTGAACTCTGAGTCTAATGGGCAGGAGGGGTCCAGTGAGGCAGCTGAGCCGGGCCTCAGTGAGGCGGAAACCATGGAGGTCAGAGGAAGTCGCTTCTCTAAGTCGGCTGAAGAGAGGCAGAAGATGTTGAGGCAGAGGAAAGAAGAGATGGTCCAGCAGGCTCGCAGGTTGGGACATACACACTGCTTATTTTATAACTCATAGAATGTGCTGCTTGGCTAGGGTTATATATTTAATGTGACTGTGATTATGCATCGTAGCTCAGCTGTAGAAATTGTGTTTTGGGAAATAGACCCTTCTTTGTGGGTCGAGTTTGTCTTGGTCTGTGGAAGAAACAGACGCATGAAACAATTTTAAAAGCCGTCTTTATTTGGCTACCAGAATAGCTAATCTGTACACGACTAATAAGTAGAACCTCTGTTCACAAATGGTAGACATTTATGGTTGCCTTTTTCCCCATTTAAAAATAAAAAACCATGTTCTGTTCCCATGATCATGCTGTATGTTGTTTATTACTCCCTTCTAGGAGATATATGTACAACAGTCCAGAGGATCCGGACGTGGATTTGCCTGAACTGGAGGAGGAGGAGGAGGAGGAAGAGGAGGAGGAGGACACTGGTCCAGAATTGAACTTGACTACGTTGAGACGTAGAACCATGGCAGCAGCTGCAGAGAGACGCATGCAGAGTCAACAAGACCCAGCACCCTGAGGCACAGATTGTTTTCAGCAGGAGAGTCTACCACATCATCATCACAAGAGGCACAGACAGAGCTATTTCAACCCTGCTCCATTTGGTATACAGTCAGTGGTTATCAACTATTCAAAACCATAATTAAAAAGCATTGCTAACATGGCCTTTGGACTGTTTCGAGCTGCCTTAATAAGGTGGGACTATTGTGAATGGCCTCTGCATTACTGATTCCAGAGTGTTTGGAACAGTATATCAATTGATGGGTGCAAGTCAAGAAATGCAAGGTTGCATTGCCCTTTATTCACGTGCCACACATTGAACCACCAGCTTCAGCAGGGAGTCAGTTCCTGCCACATTTAGGACTGGCTGTCAGAAATGAGCATGCTTTGCATTCAGAGAGAAGGGGGTTTGAAGGTGTCTTTACTAGGTAAAAGCTATTTGGGTCTTTGTTTGTTTTCCTTTTATCAGACTTTATTTTCACTTGTTTTGCTAATGGCGAACAGCTACGTATTCTGAGTGGAGAAACTCATCTGATGTATTTGTGCGTTATTATTTTATGGGTTTCGACTGTGAATTAACTGTAGGCAAAATCACATGTTCTTATTTCTTACCTTGGAGTAAGAGAATGTCACTTTAGTATTGTTCAGCCTTTCTGTCAAATATGAATGTTCCTATCAACATAATGCTGCAGACAAAGTGTTTTTGACCCACATGGGTTCTGTATTTAGGGTGAGATATCATCCATTGCAACCAGTTTTGTTATGTACATCTTAGTTTTTCTAATACGGTTTGCTTGAGATGCATATAGGCAACACGGGGTGTAGTATATTTTGTACAACTGGTGTCATTCTCTCAGTCTTTAACTAGCATCTCAAAATGGTCAGTTCTCTCTTAATAAGATCATATACTTTTCTACTGAATATAACAGTGGGTCATTTGTGTCCATCATTTTGGAACGAAAGTGCAAGTAGAAATTGTTGGTCTGTGACAGCTCTACTTGCTGGAAGACTCTTTGCTACTCATTTAAGAGGCTTTGGCAGCAGAATTAGCAGTACTTAATCAAGAGTCGACAACAAGTTCACTGTCCTTTTGACTTATTAGTTCTGGATATTTAATTACCTGAAAGACTGAGAATCTTTTGCTTTTTTAATGATCGTATCTGCCTTTGACTAATCCCATTGAGGAATGCTAGTTTATAACATGTAAGGGACATAATCATCCTCTGCTTAAATATATTTTTAAGTAGTGCAGTTGTTACAACCCAAGAGAATCACTTTTATAAAAATACCTAGAATAACCAAAAGACATTAAGAGTAGCTTAATTAATCTTTAAACATAACTAACAGTAAAGTCTACTAGCAGAAGACTCGAGGGCTGGCCAAAATGAACATGAAGAAGGAAGACTCCGTGTGATCTGGGCCCCCTCCCTCTAACTTAAGCCAACAATTAAACTAAACTTAAAATAAATACAATCAGTGAACACAGGTTTACAATTCCATCAAAAATGAAGAACACAGGAAAAATACCCACATCACATCAGTCCCAAATACAAGCTGCTGCTGCTGCTGAGGAAGGAGGGTGGAAAGACACAACACGCCATGAATGAAAAGCAGATGCACATCCTTTCCAGTATTGTCAAATATCACTGAATCTGAAGTTTGTTATCAATGGACATAAAATATGGACACTGTTTGTTATTAGTTTAATTTTTTGTTATAAGAGTGCAAGGGCAGTGAGGTGAAATGCGCATGAATAAATGCTTTTGTTTCCTTCTACTTATCCCAAAGAACAGCCCACAGACTTCCACTTAAAGCTGAAGTGTGATTTCTACTTTGTGTTTATTTCTGTTTTGAAGGTGTTGTAAGATGATACAGTATAGGATTTTTGATTTCAGATTTCAATTTGTCACAATTTACAAAAAGAAATTGGACTATTTTGTTTAATTTCCTCTTAATATCCATGATATATTTTCCTGGTTATCTTTCATAACTATTAATGACAGAACTTTTTGGACTGAGCTTTCCTGTATGTTTGTGCCTAAATCAAGATTGGTTCGGTTATGGATAATTTCTGTAAATGTAGTTTTTGTAAAATATGTGAATACAAAAGACTTAATAAACAGAGCTTCTACAGCTTTTTAACGAAACATGGTAATTTAATATTTTGTATCGAGACAAACCCACCTTTGTTGATGCTTTGTTAATGTTCACCACCTTTGCTAATGTAAATCAAATTGTATAAGTAATAGTGAAGCCTTCCCAATGAGTAGTGGCCAGTATTTATACATTGGACCTTTGAGTTTAGTCTAATGTGTGCGTGTGACTGCTCTGACAGACAATCAGACTAAATGACTGATTGGAGTCATATATCAGTCTCTGATCAAATATGAAATGGTTTCTGTTAATATCAGTTTACTTTTATTTTAGTTCTTTAATTAAATGCTTAAAAAGTTAACAAAATATCAGGAATAGTTTGTTAAAAATTGTATTAAAAGAGGTATATGCATATTTAACTTAAAGGGGACCTATCATGCAAAATGCACTTTTGTACGTCTTTTATACATGAATATGTGTCCCCGGTGTTCCAGGGAACTCACCAAGTGTCAGAAAACACAACCCTCTCTATTTTCCTCCATACCCAAATCTCTAAAAAAGGGGCTGCAACGGATCTGATAAAAACTGATCCAGATTTGAACACTGTCCTGACGTCAGGACGGTGGCGCTACGGCTATTGGGCCAACTCCACCAATCAGGAGGAGACAACCACGGCATTGCCGTTCGAAAGCGCTGGAGACGCTGTAGTACATATGCCAGGCCTGTAGATGGTGCTGTTGCTCACAGAATCAACCCTTGCAAAAACAGAGCTAACATTTTTCAAATTGAGCGAAATGAGGCATGGCTAAAATGCATGATCTGTTTGGTATTTTGAAGGAAAAAAAAGTATAAATATGCCTTATATAGGTATGGTCCTACACTATATTATTCAAATATAGCATGATAGGTCCACTTTAAATATATTTGTATTGCATTTTAGATCACTATAAAACTGAATTCTGAATTTTCATTATTTTATTGTACTGGTGAATATTAGGTAACAAGTCAGAACATTTGCATTTATGAATATAAAACACTCCATATACAATGAGAAGATTTAAAATAAATAACACAACCAAACAGCACATATAATGTTTGCCTTCATAAACAATAACACTTGCTTTCTGTAAACACATCTTAATCCCACATAACAGTGTTCATACTTGTTATATCCAGAAAAAGTTACTATCTGAGAGGGGTGTGTACTTTTACTGATGCATTTGCATGCATTTACTGACGTCATCGGCCAACAGTAGCAGCCAACAGATCAGCCACGTGTGCTTATTATCACTACCCGATCCGTACCCGATCACACAACCTGTGCTTCACGTATAGGCTGTATGAAGGTATATACGGGTATCAAACCTGCTTGTCATCACAGTAAGAACGATGTCTGGTAATAAGTCTGTCAACAATGACACGTTTTAAACGATTCAATAAAGTTCGCACAGTTCTGAACAGGCATCTCCACAGTCACCTATACTGTCTAGTCCTATCTGTAAGCGTCCTGATATCGACATCTTAAAACGCGTACTGAATGCGGATAAAAGTATTCCTATGGAGGCTAATATACCATACCATTAATATACTAAAAGATTAATGTGAACCACACGTGTATAAAGAGAACGAGCTGTGAAAGAGAGTCGAAGCGATCACACTTTCCATTTCCTGGTCCGTCCACAGTGGGTCCTCAAAGACGCCTCTATCCAACACACTGGACGATCACCAGCTAATCTCCTACACCGGTTGTCATTCATTTATCTCACTCTGGGAATACTTTATTGGACCATCTTTCGGGTGTGTTTGCCACAGGTAAGTGATTACAATAGCTAGCTAGCGGATTAGCCTTTGGGGGTAACGCCATGGATGAATGGGTGACGCTTATGTGAACTTCAGCTCTGACGCTGTCTAAGCTATACATAGTTTACTCGTGTGTAGGTGGCTTCTTGAAGCTGTTTGACAGGATACAAGAGAAAAGTATGACGCTTAAAAAATATATCAATGCAGTTGTTTAGCTTCCTACTTAATTAACTATAGTAATGACAGTATTAGACTTGTTGTGTGATGCTAACGTTAGCTAGACAAAACACTACCCTTTAAACATAGGAGTGTAACTTTATTTGATAATCATGTTTAATATAAGCAGTAAAGCCAAATGTTAGACAAGGTACATTACTCTAGGTAAACACAGGGAAGGAGGAAACCGCTGAATAGTAATTGTGTTTTTCTTCATTGATATGAGCCATACCATTTGAATGAATAAAAGTAAAAAGGCTACATCAGAAGGGGATACACATAATAATAATAATACAACTAATTTAAATTAACATGACGTGGTAAACCATAGTAATTGTGTTTTGCTGCCATGGAAACTAGAATTATGACGCATTAGTCATAGTTAGATAGTTTAGATGAGGAGGAAACATTTAGTAGGACAGTCCCTCCCCAGATTAGATATCCTGGGCCAGATCCTGGAAAGAAAAATAATGTATGAATGCTGTAAGGTCAGGCTTTAGCACAGACCTTACAGAATGTTAAAGACGGAAATCACTTTATAATGTATTATTGTAAGATGATCAACATTGAAATTAATATATAAGTGTTTCCTTGTCCAACTAGCTTATCAACTCCTGGAGTATGGCAGTAAAGTAATGACAACTTTTTTTACCATGTGAAACTTTATTTGTCAGGTCAAAGTTCTATGTGATTTAGAACAGACAAATCCAGTCTGATGGCCTGATATATTCTGTGTGTCATATTTTCTGTATTTTCCATATACCATTTGTCATGGGTGTGTGTTGGTGGACTTACCGGTTACTTACTGCCTATGTGTGTTTCCATAGAAGAGATTGTGGAATGCTGCTAAATGAGACTCCAATTTTTGAGCCCTCCCTCCTCCAGGAGCTGGACTGGAGTAGCAACACTGTCCCTTTCTCTCCCCCCATCTCTCCCTCCAGCCCGGGGGAGGGCCTGGTGCTAAGGCCCCTCTGCACGGCAGACTTCCACAGGGGTGAGTCAAAGACTGCATACACAACATATTACAGACCAGCATTTGATGTGGAAAGCATGTTTGTTGTCCCATGGCATCCTACTGTATATGGAGGATCTTGGGAATTTCATATTTTAATTTAACATTTATATAATTTAATAACAGTTTTTGTGTTCTAGGATTCTTCAAAGTTTTATCTCAACTCACCACAACGGGGGACGTCACACCAGAGCAGTTCACGAGTAAGTCGTGCTTAGCATAATGCTACATTTACCACTTGCAGTTTTCATATTTAAAATCCGAAAGTGTTACCAACTTGCATCTTGTGCCAAAACAATCACAACACAAACATATTTGACATGTGTTAGATCACATATTTGAGAAGAGAGAGAACCCTTATCCTAAAAAAAGAACTTTATATACAATCCTGTGTAAGAAAAGATCAGTGAACTAAACTGTTTATTATCTGATTGCTTCCAGGGAAGTTTGATCATATGAAGAAGTCAGGAGATTACTACGTTGTTGTGGTGGAGGACACAAACCTGAGACAGATCGTTGCCACAGCCACCTTGATCACAGAACATAAATTCATCCACTCCTGTGCTAAGGTAAACTACATCCCGTAAAGCTATTTTAATTTCCTCTAAAGAAGTTACTTATTAATGAAGTGGTTATCAGAATGGTGACTAGTATCACCATTGTTCCTAACCATAAGAAAAGTTCCAAAAACGTTTTGGTTCACTTATAACTTTGGACATTCAATTTGCATGATAACCATAATGTTTTTAATGGATATCCTCTATTCTGTTTCATTTATAGAGAGGCCGGGTGGAGGAAGTGGTAGTCAGTGACGTGTGCAGAGGGAAGCAGCTGGGTAAACTGTGAGTATAGAGAACCTTCTCTTTGTCAAAGCTAGTTGAGTAGCACTTGAAATGTTTTGGCTCTATGAAACCTCAAAGTCAAAGTCAGCTTTATTGTCAAGAATTCTACATGTTGTACATCCAGAAATATCGAAATATCGTTTCCCGCAGTCCTACAGTGTGACATATATACATCAAACAAAAAACAAGAAGGGCCTAGATAAACGGGGTATACATTAAACAAAACAAAGGGCCTAGATAACCGGGGTATACAGTTTAAAATGTTAATAATACAAAACCTGATGTACTTATATGATTCTGTTTTCTTCAAGTTTGTATCTTCTTGGTCGAATGCACTTATTGTAAGTCGCTTTGGATAAAAGCGTCAGCTAAATGCAATGTAATGTAATGTCCCACAAATCAAACATCACAAACATAATGCAGTTATTTAGGATTTTAATGAGCTTTATTTTCATTTTCCTCTTTGTTGTTTTCTCTCTGTCCCTGTAGGTTGGTTTCAGCTCTTACTCTTCTCAGCAAAAAACTGGAATGCTACAAAATCACACTTGAATGTTCACCCACCAATGTGGCTTTCTACCAAAAGTTTGGCTACACCGCATCGCACGAGACTTACATGCAGTGTCGATTTCCCAACTAAGGACAGCAGCAGCTTTAAACCTCAGTTTTTGGAGGGGATGGACCACACCTTTATCTACTCGCTGAAACCTCAAAACAAAATGTCTTACGAATTAGGAGAGCTGGCCAAGGATGAGTCAGTGGTTGTGATCCTGAACTCAACACTGAGTAAACATAAATGGACCTTGAAGCCGTACGGTACAACAGCATCCTCCACCCCTTTGGTAACCATAGCGACCTCACCAGGGTGCAGCTCTGCCATCATCTTCCTCCAACATCCGAAGAAACGTCTTCTCATTGTGTTTCTTTAACAATAAGTGGTTTTCTGGGAACTTACTAAGAAAATAATGATCTTTATGACTTATCCAATTGCCAGTAAATACAATTGCTTAGGATTTATAGATGAAATTTAAGTTGTGTTTCTTTTTATAATATGTTCTTTGATACAAAGTGCTCTATATGCTTGACAGTACTGTTGCTGGATAACTAATGAGGGTTTTAACACTACAAGACATGAATCAATAATATCAAGACAAGACTGTTATAATGTATAATGTATAATATTTCTAGTGAACAAAAAAGTTCTTCAGTGGTGAGGAATTAACAAAAGTTTTGTATTTGGCCGACATTTGAATTTTGATCCCAGGTGTGATAGGAACAGGTGAAAGAAACATTTTGTGATGGGAAATGGATAAAAGAGTTTTATTAATGGACTATTATTTAAGTTTTATAATTATGCTGTTATTCTGGAGAACAGGGGTACATATTTAATGTAATTTATTTTCCAAATATGAAATAATCACATAATATATTCTATGATCTACTGTGTTTTGTTTTCCTATTTTTCTACTAATTCAAATGCACACACATTAGTTTTATATGAATGTCTTCTTATAGTTGTGGCAAATTATTTCAATCTATATATCAAATGGATCTCTAAGCATGAAGATACATCACAGCACGATGAGTTGGTCTCTGCCTTGCAAAGAATTTAGAAAAAGAAAGCAACTCGACCATGTTTTTTACATCAATTCTGATGCAACAATTCCAAGGCAAGGCAAGTTTATTTATATAGCACATTTCAAGACAAGGCAATTCAAAGTGCTTTACAAAAATGAAAGACATTAATAGCATTTAAGAAACATATTATGAAATGATATCTAAAAACACTAATTTAAAAGCAATGATACATGAATCACAGTTACAGTGCAGTGTGAGATACACACATCTGAACGAACCCCCCTTTGGAAAATTATAATCTGACCCCATGGTACCTTTTAGTTTTCGTCAAAACTATTCCTCTTTTTTATTTTTAAATGCACATAGTTAAGTTTACCTTGTCTTTCTAGGACTTTATTGGTATCCTTCGTGAACCAGGGTCTTTTAACCAAAACGGCACACGTAGGGGACTTTAACCACCTATGAGGGGACTTTAACCCCAAAAATGACTTTAACTACCTTTGGGGGGACTCAACACAAGGCAATTCAAAGTGCTTTACAAAAATGAAAGACATTAAGAAAATGGCATTAAAAAGCAAAGATAATAAAAGTTACAGTGCAGTTTAAGATATGAATATATCAATTAAAAGCAGTGGCAAAAAGAAAAGTCTTCAGCCTGGATTTAAAAGTAGTAAGAGTTGTAGTGGACCTGCAGGTTTCTGGTAGTTTGTTCCAGATATTTGGAGCATAATAACTGAACGCTGCTTCTCTGTGTTTAGTTCTGACTCTGGGGACAGAAAGCTGACCAGTCCCTGAAGACCTGAGAGTTCTGGATGGTTCATAATTTAGCAGGAGGTCAGACATGTATTTTGGGCCTAAACCATTCAAAGCTTTATAAACCAGCAGCAATATTTTGAAATCAATTCTTTGACATACAGGAAGCCAGTGTAAAGACTTCAGAACAGGAGTGATGTGATCCACTTTCTTAGTGTTAGTGAGGACTTGAGCAGCGGCGTTCTGAATCAGCTGCAGCTTTCTAATAGAGTTTTTAGTGAGACCTGTGAAGACACCATTACAGTAGTCGAGTCTACTGAAGATAAAAGCATGGACACGTTTTTCCAAATCCTGCTGTGACATTAGTCTTTTTATCCTAGATATGTTCTTTAGGTGATAGTAGGCTGATTTAGTAACTGTTTTAATGTGACTGTTGAAACTCAGGTCAGAGTCCATGACTACACCTAGATTTCTGGCTTTATCTGTTGTTTTGAACATTGCAGACTGAAGCTCTGCGCTAACTTTTATACGTTCTGCCTTGGCTCCAAAAACCATTACCTCAGTTTTATCTTTGTTTAATTGGATACATTTCTGACACATCCAGTCATTGATTTGTTCAATGCACTTACTCAGTGTTTTAATTGGAGAATAGTCTCCTGGTGAAATGGTTATGTAAATTTGGGTGTCATCCGCATAGCTATGGCAACTTATTTTGTTGTTTTTCATTATCTGAGTCAGTGGTAGCATGTAGATGTTAAAGAGAAGAGGCCCCAAGATGGAGCCTTGAGGTACCCCACATGTCATATTTGTCAACTCAGATGTGTATTTACCTATAGAAACAAAGTTGTTTCTGTCCTTTAAGTAGGATTCAAACCAATTTAGAACTGTTTCCGAAAGTCCCACCCAGTTTTCCAGTCGGTCTAGTAATATGTTGTGGTCAACAGTGTCAAACGCAGCACTGAGATCTAATAATACTAACACTGAAGTTCTGCCACTGTCTGTGTTTAAGTGGATGTCATTGAAGACCTTTACAAGGGCAGTCTCAGTGCTGTGGTTTGGTCGAAATCCTGACTGGAACACATCCAAACAGTTATTTAAAAGCAAGAAGTTACTCAACTGTTGAAAAACTACTTTTTCAATGATTTTACCAAAAAATGGCAGGTTTGATATGGGCCTGTAATTGTTCATTACTGAAGCGTCTAGATTATTCTTTTTTAAGAGTGGTTTAATGACTGCAGTTTTCAGGGCCTGTGGAAAAACACCTGAGTGAAGAGACTTGTTTACTATATGAAGTAGATCTGAGGCCATGCAATGAAAAACATTTTTGAAAAATCCTGTTGGAATAATATCAAGGCAGCAGGAGGAGGATTTCAGAAGTTGTATAATGTCCTCTAGGTTTTTATCATTAATCTGATGGAATTGTGTCATGATGTCTGAATTGATTTTAAGTGGACACAGGGACAAAACATTTGCTGTACCTGATGCAGAGGCACTGGCTGCTTGTCTAATTTTCAGAATTTTGTCAGTGAAGAAGGAGGCAAATTCATTGCAGGCCCTGGTGGATAGAAATTCAGAGGCTACTGACACTGGGGGGTTTGTTAGTCTGTTGACGGTAGCAAACAAGGCACGTGCGTTGTTTTTGGCAATGATGTCAGAGAAGAAAGACTGTCGTGCAATTTTCAATTCCAAATTATAAAAGCCAAGTCTCTCTTTATAGATTTCAAAAGGAACCTGGAGATTGGTTTTTCGCCACCTACGTTCAGCTTTTCGACACTCTTTTTTTCTGTTTTCACGGTCATGGCCTTTCTCCATGGAGATATTTTCTTGCCAGTCACTTCCTTTACCTTAGCATCTATAATTTTTTTATTTTTTAATAAAAAATGATCTACTAGCTCATTTACTGAGATGTTAGTAGGGGCAAGTGTGGAAGAACAATTCTGAGTAAACATTTCCCTAGTATTTTCAGTTAAATATCGCTTTGTGGTTACCTCTTTTTGAACATTTTTGTGAACAGAAATAGAGCTCTCAAAGAAAACACAGGAATGGTCAACATCAGTCATCACAACCTTTGAGATATTCAGACCCGGAGAGATAATTAAGTCCTGAGTGTGCCCCTTATTGTGCGTGGGCTCCGTCACATGCTGAGTCAGTCCATAGTTATCAAGAACACAAAACAGTTCTTTAGCCCCTCTGTCCTGGGGGTTGTCAACATGGATGTTAAAATCACCAACAATGACTAGACGGTCAAAGTCAATACACACTATAGACAGCAGTTCAGTAAAGTCATCAAAAAAGCTTGCACAGTATTTGGGTGGTCTATAGATATTTAGGAACAGAGCTCGAGAGGAGCATTTCAGCTGAAGGGCCACATATTCAAAAGAAGCAAAGTTCCCATAAGATGTCTTCCTGCATTGAAGGGAATCATTAAACAAAATAGCAACTCCACCTCCTTTCTTATGCATTCTTTCCTGATTCATAAAACTAAAGTTGGGAGGGGTTGATTCGATAAGAACAGCTGCACTGTTATTTTATTCAATCCAAGTTTCCGTTAAAAACATAAAATCGAGATTGTGCTCAGTGATAAAATCATTGATTAAAAACGTTTTTCCCGCCAATGACCTGACATTTAATAAAGCTAGTTTAAGTTTGTTAAATACACTATCAGTCAGATTTTTTGTGACAAGCTGTGGCTGACATGGAGTCACTGCTACATTTGATAAACTCACACAAGCATTTGAGCGCTTCGTTTCTAAGCTGATTCACCGTTCTCAATCTATTACCTATCAACACAGATATCAGCAAAGCTACTGGCAGGCAGGGCCCCGGCATGTCCTGGAAAGAGTTGAGAGTGCCATACGCCCTTGAGCCTGGACACAGCACATATCAGTAAGAGTTTGCTGCGTTTTGTACACACACATTCTTATCAGGTTTCGGTGACCGCAGATGATGTCTTGAAGGGGAGAGGTGGTTGACGTAGGCACGGTCGTCTGCGCAAAGTTGTTCAAAATGAATTCAAGCCTTTAAAAAAAGGCATTAAACAATATGTAGGATAATAAACTAAAAGTCCTCAATAAAATAAAGTGACCGTTTTTTCCATGGCAACTGAAATACATGGTCTAAAAAAGTACAACTTATTTTACTGTAGAATTTGTCCCTTAAAAAAAAAGTAACATTCCATTATTAGAAACAATACTGGAAATATTTTTTATAGGAATAAAAACCCAGTACTCAGTCAGACTCTTTTTATTAAGCAGTGAGTTGTTATTTTTCCATTCATTACTATACCACATTAAGCCTGATATTAGTCCTTAATCCTATTACTCCCAAAATAAAGGCATTAGCTTTTCCTCTCTTCGTGTCCTCCACCGGGCGGCGTCCTAGCTACTTTCCATTTTGCCAGCCGCCCCCTTCTCGTCTTCTACACAAATTCAAGTATCGAAAGTGCATTATTGCAATACTGTCCCGCTGCAAATGCAAAATGCTTTAAATACTATAAAACTGCAAAAAATCTCCCATCAGTGCATTCAGCTTGAGAAAAAAAAGGAGTTATCAAATCGTCCCGTTCCCCGACAGTGCTGCATGTCTCAGACACGAGCGCCCCCCCCACCCCGGTCCCTTCCCCTTAGAAAAAGTTCAAATATTTACAACATTTTTAATCCCATTTAAAATGTGGAAAAAAATGGAGTGCACTGCGCCACGCGGCTAAATATCAGTAAAGCTCATCCGTTGTGCGCTGCTGTGACATGCATCGACCCAAAGTCCTCATCTTCCTCCAGGCTGCGCTTACGGCTTCCTGAAACAGAAATAATTCAATTATAATAAAAAATAATGAGATATTTTCCAAGTGTAGGTGAACATTAGTTTCTCTTACTGTCTTGTAAACAGAAAAAATCATGACATTGAGAAAGAGGATGCAGTAAGTTATGAAATCACCCACAATGGATTTGCTGGTTTTCTAGCGAATGAGAGCCAGCCTCCTTGTCGATTCAAAGAAAAACTATAACCATTAGGAGCTACTGTCTCTTAATCATCATCAATAACGAAACGCTGGTGATAAATTAAGTCAGCAATCCTGTAAGTCAGTCTCAACAATGTGCTAAACGAACAGCTAATGCTACTCCCTTCCTGGAACGCATCAAACCTGTTTCATATGCTTTCTCAAATAGTCTGACAGTGAATCAAAAACAAGGGGAAGGGTGTGGCTGAGCGGTACATTGTGTACAAACCTGTCATCCCAGCTTGTAAGGAGAAGGACCGGCCCAGCTGCATCGGGGACATCATCTTAATGGTCAACTTGGCTAAGTAGATCGCTTCATATTCCTATAAAATAAAATACTACATTTAGTTTTGTGACAGTTGCTCCATGTTAGAATAAAATGAATGAATAACGCTTCTCGAGGGCATGTGTGTGAATGTTTGTTTATTTTATGTAATGTAAAAAGGAAAATCCATGACATTGAGAAAAGATGAATACATTATGGTATGAAATCAACAATGGATTTCTGTTTTTCTAGCAAAACAAAACCAGCCTAATTTGAGATTCAAATCACCAGTGTTTTAAAGTTGAATAATTGCACATACAGCCAACAGTGAGTATTATCCGTATTGCACAGTTTAAGATGGTTTAAGCTGCTGATTGGTGAGGTTAGTCCCAGTGCCAGTTAATTGGCTCAGACTGGCTCTAAGGGAGTTTAGGAGTCTGCAGGCCACAGGTGAGAATGACTTCCTGTGGTGCTCTTTAGTGAATTTTGGAATAAATCTTCCACTGAAGGTGAAATGTCTAGAGTGGGCTGTCACTGGAGTAACTGCAGTGAACCCTACTCTGCGTTCTGTCCAGGCGCAGAAAGAGAACTAAAACATTAGGCCTGTCATTTCATTTGCCTGTCAGATCCTGTATTGAATTTAAAATGATTTGACTGTTTTTAAAGCAGTAAAGTAGTGTTTGCACCAGCATGAATATTTCAGATGCTTTCTGTGTTTATGTGAAACAGTGCAGCCCCTCAGGCACAAATCTGTTGGTTGTTCTAAAATGGAGGTCTGAGGACGTTTAGTTTTTATACTTTGATTTGCAGGACATATTTGCCTGAGGATCTGACAGCTGATTTATCCTGTTTTAATGTTTGAACACATATATTGTATTAAAAGTTGAATACTAATACATTTTTTTATTATCCTGATATTTATTTCACACAGTTTGACTTCTATAACCCTTTATTTATTTTATATACGTTTTACAATTTCATGTTTGTTCATGCATTGGTCTCAAAATGTTTCAGTTGTTTTGATTAGTTCTGTCTACTTTGTGCTTGTCATTCTGCAATCTTTTGAAGCAATTTGAACTGCACTTATCCGTATGAAAGATGCTAGACAAATTGATTGATTGCAGAGATTGAACATGTATACGCAAAGATAAGGAAATCCTTTTTGCAGTTTCACATCTGAAGCTAGTGGCTCAGAATAAGAACACACACTGTGAGATGACAGCCTGAAACAGCCTTTAAAGTAAAGTATCTCAGGACAGTTTATTAAGTAGACTAAAAAGTTAGTTGTGCATTTAGTTACAATAATAAAGAATTCAAATGTTTACTTATTTATTGGACTTTCATGATGATTGATCATAGTGTGAGAAATCAAAGTCTTACCTGGAGCTGATGCACAAAGCCCACGTTGGGGTTGATGCAGAACCTTCTCTCCTGGACGTGGCTGAATGCATCCCTATAGAGTACATGTTAGAACATTACAACCACAGCACCAAGAGATACTGCAAACTGTTAGAACGGAAACAAATACTGATAACATTCACTTTTGTGTTATCATTTCAGCTGCAGCAAATGTGAATATACTTGTGCTTCTATAAAGTTACATTTTACATCCTACCAATTATGCAACAGTATGTTTCATAAACTTGCACACCATTACAACTTTTTTTCGTGGTTTTATACTTAACGCATGGCATATACAGTGTTGTCCAATACAAAAATTCAATGATATGTTCAACTAAATCCTTTATACTTGAATCAAACTCAACAATTTAATCTAATGGGGTACAATAGAAAGACATAATCAGATGTGAACAAATTAAATCACCTGTATTTCATCCCAAATGTTTCCATAAGGTATGCAATCACTAAGGCAGCACTGAAAGAATGAAAAAAGGAGACACCATTTTAGCCACAGCTGCAATTTGGTTTAAAGAAAGTTATAAATACAATACCCAATGATATACAGAAAGACTTAAGCAGTAATATGTTAGGGAAATTGCATACTGATGGCCAATGCATTACTTGTATAACCAAATCACCTTCTTGATATCCCTGCATTACCATGAAGCAGTACCTTTCCTAAAAGAATAATACACGAGATTGATGATGAAATACTTTTTTTTCTACTTGACGCTCTTAAGTATGAAAAATGGAAACTGCACGAATCCTTACCTCCTGTTGCTAAGCAGCCGTCAATAAATTCTTTAGTCTGTTAGGAGGGAATTGAATGACAGTACATCAGGCATTTTGTAAAGGTCATTGCTTCTAGTCAGTCAAACACTTGCAAAGAAGGGAAGTAAAAGCCCACTTTGTAACTCACTGAAGGGAAACATCGTATTATATTTTCCACTGGATTGTCCGCAATATCTAACACAAGGTATCTGCAAAGAGGCAACAAGATATGTTAGCCAGAAATCACTTCAAATAACAGAAACATGCATATATCTTCTAGCAGAGTGCACAGATCACAAGAATTCTTACTTACCTAAATGAATGAGGGAAATTAGGTTTGATAAAATTGGCTTCAATGTCTTGGCGAACACACACAACGTGCGTTATGCCCTGTCTCTCAAGAATTGGCAGCTAGACACAAAGAAAAAGAAAAGCAATATGAGCAACAATAACTTAAGCAAATAACTTTCTCCGTGTCACTGTCTCTTAATACCATTAGTGTAAATTGACAATAAACATGTTCTTTGCTTTTAGTTATCATTATAAAGTTATGTAATGCTTAATGAATGACACAATCTGTGTTTAGATTGATATGTCAAACATCTCGCAGATAATAACACAATTTATTTGTATTTATAACCCTGGTAGTGGTTTAACTGATGGAGTCATTTGTACCTTAATATTACTGTGATGTTGATAATGTATGGAGGAAAACAGAAAGAGCCCAGAGGAGGAAAAGACCTACAGTAATTCATCATATAGAATCAAAAGCTCAACCCAATAAGGAAAGTGTGTGATACCAATGATACCATTTGAATCACTGGGAAAGGAGAAGTTAAAAGCTGTGTCTATTGCAACTTTAAGTTCTGTAAAAGAATTACCTTGCTTTTCATTGCAGCAGAGTAGGGACCTAAAAAGAGTCCTGGTACGATCTCCTGAAAGTAAATATAGAGCAAGACATCAACAACAACACCGTCAGTAATAACTACCCAAACCTAGCATCAGTTTATACAATTAGGAGAGGAAAGCCCTATTACAAACATGTCTTATTTACTTGTATATGCATGTCCACACACAAATTGTACCTGGATATAAGTTCACACAGCCAGTATGTCTACTATATAAACCTTTAAATATCAGGCTTCCTTAACAACTTTGATCTCAGGTATAACACTGGGCAATGTGTTGATATCAGCAAGAAGTTAATATGTTTATAGGAATATTTTAAAGATTGAGTCCCAACATTGTAAATGATTTCAAAGCATGTGTAAAATAATGTAATTGGCATTAAATGCTGGGCTTCACTGTTATACTCTATACGAAAACAAAAATACTTCTTATTATGTAAAAAAACATCTTCAGTAAATCATTTGGCAATCATTACTTTGGACTGCAGAATTTGTCATCCTTAAAATATGGCCACACCCTTAAATAGCAACTCATATTTTTAAACTAACACACTAGCCTGTAATTGAGTTGGATGATTGATGGAAAATATTTTAACAATAAAGATACTTTTAAGAACGGCTTTAAAATGTGTGAATCCACAGATTTGGTGCATAGTGAAACACTGCCAAGTATGATCCTTCTCTGTACAGAATATCTACATACCTGCATTTCTCTTCTCATTGGATAAGCCCAGTCCTGTAAAATGGGGAAATAAAAACGAGGTTAGCACCGAGGGAAGTTTGGAGGGATTTCAGCCAGCAGGCAGGGTGGGGAATGAGCACCGGTGTACTTTGTGGACATAGGCTAATGTTTGGAGACTATGCTACTGAGTGTTGGATTAGTGTGAGAACAGTAACGCTATGCAGCCATCGACACAGGCAACAAAATACGAGCATGTGAAACGGAATAACACTTCTGCGTAATGTCCCAAATTGTACAGCATTTCCTGAGCGTATTTGAGCTTCCAAGACAATACTGCAGGAGTGTAGTTAGCTCGCATTAGCCGGACAAGCAGGCTGCCTCACCAAAAGGTCCTCTTTGGTCGCGGGCAGAGACGGGAACTGGAGTTTGTTCGCCTCGTCCATCCTGCGGTCTGTTCGGGCACCGACGGCCCGTCTTTACGCGCGGTATGGATGTTTCTCGCGGCTGGGTTAGCTGGACAGTCGGTGCAATTTGTTTTGAAGCTCCACATGCATGTCCGCCATGCTGTCCCCTGACAGATGTGTCACGTGATCGCTCAGCAGATGGCAAACTGGGCTCGTAGGAAGAAGGAAGCAGAACAATGGCGACGTCCAGTGGTGGATTTACGAAGCGCACAGGACTCACTTCCGGATGTAATACTTCCATGGATGGTAAGTAAGCTTCCAGTTAAAAATAAACACAACACAAAACAAATAAATAATAAATAAATATCTTATAATAATTATAAAAACATAATAATTATTGTAAAAATTATCAAAATAATAATAGTAAAAATACTTAGCGCACAGGATTAATTACTGAATGTATTACATCCATGGAATTGGGTATGTACGTTACCAGTTAAAATTAAATCGAAATACAAAATTAATAAAATCATTATTATTATTAATAGCTATCGCTCCATTAATAATTGTTGCAAAAAAATAAATGTATGTTTCTTGTTGACCAAATTAACTGATAAATAACTACAATTATATTCTCAGGAAGACCACCACAATTCACATTCACCACAAAGATGAATCCCAATGTCTCTACTTATAACTTAACAGATGTCACTTTATTGTGCCCACTTATTTAATGTATACATGTAATAGGTTAATTTCAACTTGAAATGAACCTATTTACATGTATACAGTAAATAAGTGAAATTGAAATGTTCAAGGTGTCTATGTTATGTTGGATGTTGTCTGGAAATGTTATTCATTCATTACCGCCAATTCAGTATCACTAAGTGCAAAAAGCCGACAACAAGACAATGTAATCCTGACATCTCAAACAACCACCTCGAATCATCTCTACAAATAACACTATCGTCTCCAGCATCAGTCCCTGATTAATCATCACTTCAACAATGACTGATTACAAGAGAACAAACATGATCTAAACCAGAGTACATGAATAATTTCTAGTTGCTTGATCGGTCTCCCAGACGTGTTATCAGTCTGTTGTGTGGCAGTGTACCAGTTTGTGATTTTTGTTTACTGTCTGGCCCTTGGGAGGGGACAGCACTTTTCATAAATGATAGGGAGATGTAATCTCAAAGCAGAACTGCTCCAGTTAGCTGATGCTTACATGTGTGTGTTTTATATTATAGCATTGTGTGTAACATATCATAGATTTGCAGCACTATTGGTCAGCTTGAAAGGCTTCACTAAAAGTCATTTCTTATCAGTGTCAGGGACAGATACATCATCTGCTGCTGTTCTTCCATAATCACACACATATTAATCTTTGTTGAATATCAATTACATGCACAATTTAAACACTTTCTTTGCATGTATATCATTGTTTTCTTAACCTTAATTTTTCCTTCCCAAATATTGTTTTCCTGCCTAAAAAATATCCCCACATAGTTTTTTTCCCTTTGCAATGTTTTCCCTGTAGTGCTGACATCCTGGCTGCAACGACTCTTTGATATTGTGGTGTTCCAGGTCGAATCACAAATTAGCACTCATGCCAGATTCCTTTGGCAGAAATGTTGTGAGGGGGATAACAGAGCGAGAGTGAGTGAACAAAAATGTTGGATGAAGAAGCGAAGCTAAACAAAAGACAAAGATAGAGAAACATGACTGTGTAGGACGTCTACTATACTAGGATTTACTGGATGATTATTACAGCAGCAAGTGTCTCATAGCAATTTGCGGTCACACAACCCAATAACCCAGATTTCACAAATCCCTAAAAAATGAATTTTATTGTTGAATATACAGTATTAGAGTTAAATGTCACAAAACAGAGGGACAGCAAGGTCATGGATGAACTGGTTTTCAAAATACTGACTGTAGTCTAACTTTAAGACATTGGTTAATTATTGAAAGGCTGCTTGTAAGGAACCTTTGCGCTCTACTCGCATCTAGCTCTTACCTCTCATCTCTTATAGGTTAAGACTTTGTATGTAGCTCTCAGTCTTTGTCATATTTTAAACAAACCATTTTTAAATCCAGTCACGTAAAAAAGGCGAAGTATTTCCATATCTTTGGCC
Source organism: Trematomus bernacchii (assembly GCF_902827165.1). Classification (NCBI taxonomy): domain Eukaryota; kingdom Metazoa; phylum Chordata; class Actinopteri; order Perciformes; family Nototheniidae; genus Trematomus; species Trematomus bernacchii. Next base: position 2,466,357 of record NW_022987973.1, read on the forward strand.
ACGTTCTGCCTTCATTATATAGAGGGTAGCAGGCAGATACGCGTAATGAAAGTCAAAACAATCCCCAGCTGAATGTGCTTTAAATCAGCATCATAAGTCCAAGTTACACCTGGGCTCTGTAGTCTTTAGCAAATGGTATAGCTGACAATAGTGCATTTGTCTGGGACTATTTTCATCTGTAGATAAATGGTTTTAAGGGTTACTTTGAAATTCTAGGATGGCGAATATGAAACTGATTAAAAAATAAACTAGTCTATACCGCAAATGTTTGTTGTAATGAACACAGTGCAGTGGTGTGGCCCAATGTAATCTTTAGACAACAGTAGAGCTGTGACACAGAGTAATAAGCTATGTCAGGCTTTAGCTACAGAGACAATGTTTAGTAGGACAATTCCCCGTTGGACTTGGCCAACTCATGGTATTTGTTGACAACAGAAAAAATATCTAATATCTTACAGTCTTTGCAACTGGAGGAGCAAAAAACATAAATCTGGGTAGGATGCAAAACAAAATCTGTTGGTTGTGACTGTGTGTTGAAAAGAAAATCTAAGCTTTACATCATAAAAAGAGTAAACACAATTTAATAGGCAAATCCCAATTAGAACAAAATAGTATTTACTTAATCAACATTTAATATGGCACTAAATCATAATGTGGTGTAAATGTCGCGTATAGAGTATAATGACAATAATTCATCTGCAGTTAGGCTGATGGGGTTGGACTTTTAAAACTAATTTTCCTTCTAGTCCTGTGGAATAAAATGTCTATCTGAGTATTAGACATTTCAGAGGACATCTGGCCATGTTGTAGCACATCCCACTGATGGCACTATAAGTTAATTGGATTTCACTAACGACAGAATACCATCATTTCTTTATTGTACGAGTATGCCTCTTTTTAGCCTGTTAAAATCATTGTATTAAAAACATTTAAACTAAAAGTTAACCCGACCCTGGGGTCATATGAGAATCTGTACCATATAGGGATCATAAAACCTGCATGGAGCAGAACAAAGTTGTTCTGTGTGCTTTTTAATGGCTGCAACACTAAGAATCCTAAAACGTTTTGTAGGATGGATGAAGAAAACTCAAAAACCCTTTTTTATCTACTGTATGGAGAGAATCCGTTACATGTCAAACTGGAATATGTCTCCCTGCTTGTCAAGTCTCCAAAACTGAAAATGTCATTGGAATTATTTGTATCAGGTCAAACTGTTAATGCAGAATAAGTTGCTTTTGACTGCACTGATATATAACGATGTTCCAGCATCATCATCTGAAATCTAAATGGCGGTAGAAACTGGCAGGGTTCACACATTGATTAAGAGGGACTATGACATTTTGATTACTTAACTTTCTTACATTTTAAGTAATGTTAAATACAATAAATTAAAGCCATCGAATCTGAAGCCAGAAGGTCCCTTGAAGGTTTAAATCCCAAACAACATCGGCACAAAATGCCTACATCTTATATATTACAGGTTTTATTTTTTCAGTTTTTCCTTTTCTTGTCAGATTAATCATGCTTACCAGATGTGAATCAGTCACTGTGTATGGTTGTATTCCCTTGAGCCCCGTCTGCTACAAAGTGGATGGATGATGACAAGGTGAGTCTATTAAATGTTTATCATGGTTGTATTTTTCAGCAGGCATATTGTGAACATGCTCCCTAGTCTTTGCAAAAAGGAGATTATAACTCATACCCCCACCAGAGAAACAGATGGCCACTCATGTAGATCTCACTCTTTTGATCATTAATAAAAGCCAAATTCAAAATGCTTGTTGTTCAAAAGCCTTTTGGCTAATAACAGGATCAGATTAGACTTTTATTAAATGGTAAGCAGGTGAAAATGACGTATGGACAAGATTACAACATATATTATATTAAATCAATAATAATACACATTGTTTTATTTGGATTTTGTTTAACCTTTTATATAGGGATGTTAAACAAAGATAGCAAAACAGAAAGAATTAAGAAGAAGAATGAACACAATAAAAACAGACCTGTGACAAAATTGCAAAGAAATCAATAAAATCCCAAAATGTGATACTTTACCTTGACTTTAATATACATAATGTCAGGGTAGAGTGAAGCAGGCAGGACCCAAATGCAGATTTAACAGAACATACCTTTATTTCAAGGCTTCACGTAACAAATAGAGCAGAACTCTCTCCCCCGTGAACACAGTCAACAAAAACAAGGATCTAACAATGACAGACAGAAAAACCAGAATTTAAATGCACACAAGACTAATCACACAAACAAGACACAGGTTGAACACAATCGGGTAATCAGGTAGGAGGGAACACAGAGACAGAAAGCAACAGACAAGACGGGGGGTGAACACTTTTCAAAATAAAACAGGAAACCAAAGACAGATCAAGACAAGACAAAACACAACACAGACAGATTGTGACACATCTGTCTGTGATATCTATAAAGGCTACTAAATCATGCTTTTAGAATACAAATCTGACAGCAATACCACAGCTACTGTACATGATGAAGGGAGCCAACATTATAGAAATTCAGCACATCTCTGCATGCTGTACAAAGTGGCATTATTTTCCACAAGTCATATTTATGTCTCTCATCACTATGGGAGAACAAATCAAATCCCGAGAGAATAATAAATTATGTTAAAGGCTGGCAGTGTTGTTTAAAATACACTTTACTTACTTGGGGAATGGTAGTGCAACAGTGTACAAGCTGATTATGCATTTATCAGTGCAACTGCTTGAGGTGTATGGTGGAGGAGGTGCTGCAGTGGAGTTCATCCCAAAGCTACTTTGTGGAATTGGGATCAGGAGATACCAGTGGCTAGATCATTAATATACGTTTTTCTGAATGTTTTTCAGGTCATTTCTGGATGATTCCAGTACTTTGAAAGGGAGCTTTTAGAAATGTGTGAATATGTAATGGCTGCAAATTGATCAAGATGGTAAAGATATATTTAAAGGTCCCATGTCATGGCCATTTCTACTGATCATAATTCCATTGTTGAGGTATACTAGAATAGATTTATATTGTGCAATTTTCCAAACTCACATTGGTTTCTCATACAGCATCTCTGTATAGTATGTGTATTCACTCTCTGTCCTAAACGGCTTGTTGGAGCTCCTGCCCCCCCCCCCTCCCTATGAGCCCACTGTGCTCTGATTGGTCAGCTCGCCCACTCTGTTCTGATGAGTCCACCACCGTTACAGCGGAACATCAGTGATTATGTGTTAAGGCCGCTACACACCAACCTGAGACCAAAGAACGCGTACCGAAGGCGTCCCGACTTTTACGCGAGCTACGTCGCCTGCGTCGGCTACGCCGCCCGCTACGCCGCCCGCTACGCCGCCCGCTACGCCGCCCGCCTACGAACACACCGCAAATACTTCAGTCGACGAGTGGCAATAACTGTCCTTACCAGCAGGCAGCGGTAGTGTGAACAGCCAATCAGAGTGATTGCTTGGGCCGACTTTTGGTGGTGTGAAAAGGTGCCGTAAAGAGATGACGGTGCCGGACACACCAACCTGAGTAGGGCGCCGCGAATGCCCGACTGCCTCTGACTGCCTCTGACTCCCAAAATCGGGTTGGTGTGTAGCCAACTTTACAATGGCGTTAGCAACCAGAAAATGACACCAGTAATGACAAACAGATGAGAATGCTGCGTGGGGTCTGGGTGCCGTGTTGGCGGGACGTTGCGGGGCTCGCTGCTGGAGCGTACAGTGTGAGCTGGCTTGCTGGTGTTGTTTCCTGGTTGCTGCGTGGGGTCTGCGGGCCGGGCCGGGCCGGGCCTCGCCGTGTCCCGCTGTCTCAGGCTGAGTCCAGGCTGAGAAATCCGCGGAGCTGCAGCTGAGAAAAATAAGGCTGGCTGAGTGTGTGTGTGTGTGTGTGAGGATCCATTTGGACCAATTGGTCCATTTGGATCGTCGTTACGTCACTTGGTTCCCGGAAGAAAAAAATGGAAAAAGAAAATCTCCAACGAGGCGTTCTGGGGCAGCATAGACGCGTCTTTTCTGTGTTAGAGTTTTACTCGCTACAGGGTGTACTCTGAGGGTTTGTGACTTTGCAGACTGTTTACATTTATAAAAAGCTACATAACACACAAGGGGACGGGTAATAACCGGAAAAGCATGACATGGGACCTTTAAGAATCAGACAGCTAAAATGGTTTATTACTCTTTGAGGAAAACCTCAGTCTATGATAATACCAGTTCGTAAAGCTGTTGTTTCTGACAAGTTCTTCATACTTACACTAGGGTTCCTGACTCAAACACAAGTAACAATAGTTTAAAAACTGGGTGTTGAGCGTACACCTGTTTCTTTGCTACTAAAATAAGGCTGTTGTCAAATACAAATGCATTCAATAATAATGATATTTGCTCATAACACCCATTGTCTTTGTGCTATTCCAAACACAATGCATTTTGCCAACAGGCCTGCGCTCCAGCCATTCACTGGCCCGTCTCTCACACTAGATGGCAGTCAAACACAAACATTTAGAAGTAGGCTGCGAGCCAACAGGCAGCAGCTGGGGCTGGGCCTGTCCACCTCCATCGATGGGAGCTTCAGGTGGTTGTGGGGGATTGCTTTTAGGGAATATGCACATCTCTTTGTTCGAGACACGAGAGAGATCATAAATGCACGCTCACTGGCTCCGGCGCACCTGTCATTCATTTCTCAGCCCAAGGACTCTTGAATTTGGCTTGATGAAAAAAGACCTGGAGCTGGAAACATTATCAATATTAAAGCAGCTTAGCATGCTGGCTCTGTTTGCTTTTGTTGGCCTATACAGCAGTGCATCAGTTAAACGTATTGTTAGCTCATGGCTCTTTAGAATGAATAGAGAGGCTTAAGACTATTAGCACAACATTTTTTTTCCGCATACCTCTAACATGTTCTCATTATTAAAAAAGCCAAAAGACTGGCACATCATAGCAACGCCCTAAACTCTCCACCTTACAGTTTTACTGCACACATGTCTCATCACCACCTTCCACTTTCACCCTCTCACTTGTTATTGAGTCTGTGGATGAGACTCAGCACATCATTACTAAATTACTGATTACATGCGTCAAGCGATACAAATGAGGAGGTTGCCCCTGATGCTTAATTGGTAGGATGTAATAACGGAGCGGTGATATGTGGGCCCTTAATTGTGTGTTTACTGCACTATTTATTGGTGAGCGTCCCTCCCCTGGCTGGTCGCTGATGAGGTGAATGTGTTTCTGCTGGCGTGCTATCAATCCTGATTCATTAAGGACACATAGGGAGTGAGAAGAACACAACGTTTGGCTTCCAGCTCGACGTGGGCAGAGGAGGCAATTTTAAATTTCACTGACTGGAGGTTAGTTTCATAAAAGCATTCAGGAAATAAAAGAGTGCTATCTGTACAGAGGCTAACAGGGGGCATTTATGACATATGGACCCTCCCACGATGGATACAAACTTTGTCAACTTTGCTTTAAAGGATGGTTGTGTGTCCCATTGAAATTCTCAGATGAAACACAGATTGTTAGAAAACGCACGAGTGGATGGATGCTATACATATGCACGAATATGCTTTATAATCAAATGTTAATGTTTTTTTGTTTCATGGTCAACACATTGTATGTAGAAGTTTGCTTCATTTCTTTCTGTTTATTCTATAACGTTAGATGCTGATATGAATACAACAATAAGGCTTGTTAAAAGTACATTGAAATGAATGTAAAACAAACATCAAGAGAATCCAAAGGCAACCAGATATATCGAGTCAAACCCAACTACATTATAGATTTGTGAGGTCCATTTCAATGAAAAGGTCAGGACACGATATGGATTCATGTTTTCTTCAAGGTGGTTGTGGTGATTACACACCCAGCCTGGATCTTCATGGTCAAGTATCCTCTTAAAAGATTGATATCTGCCAACTATCTTTAGGAAGTGAACACTTTCAATCTGAGATCTCTCATCTGATATCTAATGTTAATCTATATCTATTTGGCTGTCATGAGAAAACACAAACAGACCAGATGTAAGGCCCAACATGCAGCAGGGTGGCGGTGAGGCTGCAGACCAGGATCATACACCTCAAGGGTTTAAGTCAATTACAAATACCCTCTGAGTCTGAATAAGCTTCAGCTAGAGATTTTTGTGAGATCTTCACTTAAGTTTGCACCAGGATAATTGCCCTCCACTTTAAAACAAGCTTCAGATGTTGAAGAAAGCATTAAGATATCAGTGTCAGCCCTCAAAAACACACAGTGGATGAAACCTAATTGACATATCCTCCTGGAAAATCATTTGTAGTTTCTGCTTGTAGGCATTGCACATTTTGAATTTCCCAGTCTTAGTGAGAATGCAAAGTTGCCCATGGGAAATCTGTACAGAAGCCTGCATAAAGCAAGGCCAATCAAAATAAATTGGAAAGGCTCCTGTCACATCAAGTGCAGCTGCTCCACACTCATGTTTTAATTCCTGACCTCCCAGCAGAGAGATGAAAACGACTTTATGCAGGGCTTCTACTTCATTTAGTGGCATTGTATTTTTTGTGTCCACATAATATTTGATATGTTCAGGGAGGTGTTATGAACTGAGTTGCAGAGGACAGAGGGTGTCGTATTGTCATACTGATATTCTGTACAAACTGTGAAGTCCACTGAGACAAATGTAACATTTGTGATATTGGGCTATATAAATAAACATTGATTGATTGATTGATTGATTGATTGATTGATATATATTCATCTCAATCCATCCATTTTTTTTATGTTTCTCTTTTCTTTCTTTCTTTTTGGAATCAGCTTCAATGCATCACTAGCTATTTTCCATTCATCTCCTCTCCTCTCCTCTCCTCTCCTCTCCTCTTCATTCCTATCCTTTCTTTTAATTTAATTTAATTTAATTTAATTTCCTCTCCTCTCCTCTCCTCTCCTCTCTTCTCCTCTCCTTTCCTTTCCTCTCCTCTCCTCTCCTCTCCTCTCCAGGCAGACATGTCTTTGATCCGAGGAGCCCATGTCTTTCACCCCCCTCTACAATCCTCTTGGGGTCTTATTAACAGACACGCGGTTCTCATGTTTTATTGCCTATGATAAAACCTCGCCTCTGATCTCTCATTACAGACTGGCTCTTTGGAAATGGGCCCTGCACCCTTCGGCTTATATTGCCCGTAATGGGGCAAAAAGCTAAATGCACATCTGAATGTGTCGGGTACGAACCGGGTCCCTGTGCATTAATAAGCCATCAGATCATCCTGGATTCGGCCTGATTTCGGTCTCTACGCAGACTTCACATGGGAACGTGGTGGTTTCTGCTTGTAAAGTGAGCTATGGTTTTTAAGTGGTTTCTCATATTCACACGAGTAACTGCAGCATATACAAACATGTAAACACACATGTTCAAGCATACACTTACAGATTCTTAAATAAGCAGATGCACAAACATATGCAGTGGATGTGCTCACAGAAATAGAAGTAGAAGCACACTTTTTCAGGCTGGTGTACATGTATGCATCAACGTCTTACATGATGTATTTCATGCTGGGTCTTTTTTTCACATCACCGGGGGAAACAGCTACGCTCTTTCAGTCTCTGTCACACATCCTTCCAGTCCCTCTGGGCGACATAATGACGAGAAAGAGACCACTGGCTCAGAAACTACAGGCTGTATTTTTCCTCTTCTCCCTCTCGGTGTCTTCTTTGTTCCCGTAGGTTTTGATTTGATACATTTGTAGGTCATACATGCTCGGAACAAGTAAAACTCATTTCCACTTTAAAGGAAGGTCCTCCATCAGATGGCCTGATCCCATTATTCTTTTCTTTACTGTGATTCAGAACACTGTCCTTGGACTGTGACATGGATGTTGATTACGTTTTGCTTTGACTGAATATCATATTTATTTAATTACTAATCAGTTCATGGGCAAAAGTAAGAACTTTTATTATCCTGTTTTCTATTGTACCTTATTGTACAAACGAGATCTGGCCTACCTGTTTAAAAAGTATCTACCCTATCACGACTTAATGTTCTTTATTCCATACTAAGCGCAATACTTCATCAAGTATTGTACTATTTTGAAGTATTGTATTATAATTTGAACTATATTGATCAACTTGCCATTACCCATTCATTTGCATTTTTCTTTTCACAAGCCGATCAGAGCAGTTTGGATGTTTAAGTGAGGGGGGCTTTAAGAAATGGGCTAAAACAGACAAAGTTAAAGCATATAAGCACGTAAAGAAACCTTAAAAACAAGTATGCGCCTGAACATGACCATCATTTGTCCCATTTAACATGAAAAGCATGTTTCAGATACTGTAACATTAAAATTGAAGCAGCTGGTATCAGTATACTTTTATTAATACATGTATCATCCTGTTTCACAATTCTCTCAGGCAGAAAACAATTCATGTGATACACCACAACAAATGTTTTTATATACCAGTACCACAGCACAGTATGAGCCTCCCATCGACTTGTCACTGACAGAGAAAGCTTCAAATCCAACACAGAATGTAGAGGGTGTCCCAAACCTCCTTTCAAAAGTAAAATGGTCCACAGTGAGACCGAGGGTGTTTCTCAATCGCGAGTAAAGCTGCTGCAGAGCCACTATTTCAAGCATACTACGTCATCGAGTGCCGCCGAAGTACTGTTCCAATCTCCAGTATACTTGGAAATCTACCGAGCCCGGAGTACTCCGTTTGGAGAAATATCGAGTCTGCACATGAGTAGACTTCGCGGTCTTAAAATCCCCACAATGCTTTGCGCGATTGAGAAACACCCCGAGACCCATCTGGACAACGGGTGTTTCTCAATCGCGAGTACGCTTGCTTGGTAGCACATGTCTGCCGAGCATCTTGCTTCAGAAGCGAGTCAAGAATACTTCCTGACATTCGGAAAACGAAGTGTGGAACACGCTAGCAAGTGTGCAGGTGTGCGTCATATGAGAGGCCCCGCCTTACATCTTCCGTCACAGATTTGGGGAAATTGGTCCGTGCGCAAAGCATTGTGGGGATTTTAAGACCGCGGAGTCTACTCATGTGCAGCCTCGATATTTCTCCAAACGGAGTACGCCGGGCTCGGTAGATTTCCAAGTATGCTGGAGATTGGAACAGTACTTCGGCGGCACTCGATGACGTAGTATGCTTGAAATAGTGGCTCTGAAGCAGCTTTACTCGCGATTGAGAAACACCCAGTGCTTGTGCGTCTGTGTACTTGATGTTCTCGGTCCTCCTTGGTTGCTCTTGTTACCAGCCTCTTGCCTGCACAGCTGCCACTCATTTACTGATTAGCCTCTCGGAGTATAGAGGGCAGATTTACACTTGCGTTTGTTTGATTGTGTTAATGTCCTAGTTGTCGTAGCACTTAGAGCCATTAAAGCCTATGTTACGTGTGGCCACAAATGCTAATAGCTAATCGCAAGTTTCTGATTGCTAATTTCATGCTCATTAGCCAAAAGTATTTCTAAGTGTCAAACCTTTTGTAGGAAATAGTTACTAAAGCACAACATTATTAATGATACATTTGTTTCATTTTGGTGGGGCAGACTATCGCAGTGGCAAAATCCAAATGGAACACAGCCATTATCTCTTCATTTATTTTGATTAAATAAACATGTTAACATGTTATTACCTCAGTGTTCGAATTACCCATTTGCTTTCGGGGGAGCCCTATTTTTCAGAGCACATCCTGCTACAAAATATGTCACACGCACGCTCTGTTGACTGGCGCAGCAGCGCGGATTCGATCAATTGCTATGAAATCACTCTGCTACTACTACAGACGGTGTCACCACACCGGCGGCTGTGGCCGTTGTTGAAGCCTCTTCAGGCTCCGCATCGGCAGGCCTCTCCCTCGGTGTGGAGCTGTCAAACTCGACCCTAACGCCGCTTACAGCCGGCCAACTAAAAGTTGTTCCGTTCACGTTGTCATTTTTAGACTCCTTCGCTTCTTTGCTTGTGAATCCAAAAGCTGCGACGCTTGGCTGTTTTCTTTTTGCCATATTTTTTTCTTACAAAGCCAGTTAAAAAAATATCAATATGAACATTTCAAATACCACGCCGGTATCGCCACCGTAACCATAGCAACGTAAGTAGCGTAAAGAATGCAGCGCCGCCACGTACAGATGGCAACACCCAGAAATATTCACAAATATAAAACATATATTCAGAAACTGTAATGAACAATGACTATTATTTATTTCAAGAACTGTTATTTACAGAAACTCAACATTTCTAATCTGTGTGACACAAATATGCACGATTATTTTGGGCTCCCCCTATTTATCTCAAAGTCGGCCTTCAGGGGAGCTCCCTCCCTCTTCGGGGGAGCCAAGCTCCCCCTGGCTCCCCCCCATTTCGAACAGTGTATTACCTGATATAAACTGTTAACTTGTGAGCTTTAGAGGTGCTGGTAGTTTGGATTGTGTTACCTTCAGACAGACCCAGGATAGTTGTGTCCTTGTTTCCACTCTTTATGCTAAGAAACATCTCAACTTCATATTAGCTGGAGGGACATGGAGAGTGGTAACAAAAGAAGAAAAGGTCCAAGGCAAGGATTTCTTTGTGAATTCTGAAAACATTGACAATGCTTGTACATGTATAATAAAGCTTTGTAAACAACCCACTCGTAGCTGCACAACAAGCCTTCTTCAATTCTCCTTGAACAGTGAAAGTGGTATTGATTTTCATCTAACTCAGCGAGAAAAAGAAATCATATGTCCCAAAATGTTTAACTTTTCCTTTAACCTACGTTTTATTATAATCAATGTTGTAAGTTCCATATATCTTTCACAAATGTCTCAAATCTGATGAATGTTTGGCGACACAAACAAATCCCATTCATGGCAGGTGAAAAATGCAAGTGCGACTTTCAGCGTGTAAGCTTTAGTTTGCTTCTCAAACTCACAAACAATGTTTCCTAAAGCTTTAAATTACGTTAGCAATCACTTCACCTCTATCATCACTTTAGGAGGATGTATTCAATCACAGACCACAGTTTCTTTTTGGTTGAGAGAATCTGCAAGAACTTGTGTGTTTTCAGCAGTACAAATCCCATTTAAGATTACAGGGAATCTTTCAATTCAGTGTTAACATAAAAATAAAGCTTAATGGAGCTTTAAATAGAGTATATTATGTGTGAATTGTGGTGTGGAATTTCAGGAAAATGGCTAACAGGCTTTTAAGTGTGACTTTAATATCGATAGACTGCAAGTTCCATATTGTATTTCGAATCATGTTTTTTCTCCAGGTCTGGCCTGCTGTCTGCCTGCCAGAAGGGAAGAAGAAGTAGATATGTTGCGGATAATTAACAGGATTTGACAGGCGGCTTCCTCCAAGCGCTTGCTGCCGATTTTTGACTGACAAGGGGAGTGCGAGGGTCACACTTGTGTTGCCTCTGTCTTTTTTCTCTTTCTTGTCTCTCTTGCTTCACTTTTCTTTTTACTTGAAATAGCTGGGAGTTGGATTGGCATCAAAAAGATGGTCTAAACCTAAAGGGTTTGATACTCGCTTCAATGTTAGCTGTGTGGTCCTGCTTGTTTAGCGAGGAGAGAAGCAAAGAAGAAATTCAAAGCCGCCAGGCTCCTTCAAACACAAACCCACACTCCCTGTGTCCCGGCAGCAAGCCTCTGCTCCTTTTATGCACCCTGTTCAAACATAGTCCCCTGTTATGGCTTATCTGTTCTTCTGCAGGTATTGTTGACTTGTTTGTTGTAATTGTTGTGATTTTTTCAAAGGGAATGGAAATAATTGATGGGGAAAGGCCGCTGAAAGTCCCTTACCTGCAAAGCCAGCACCACCTTCTAAAAACCAGCAGCTGATTGTCTCCTACCCTCATTGTGATGTCCCCAGTTCGGAATAAGTGTCGGCGTAATGTTTTATCTTTTGGAAATAATATTCTAATTCATCATTATCACATTCACTTGTATGCTAACTAAAGCACGACACAATATCAACAGAGCTGTGAGTTCAAAACAAATAAGCAGCACCGCCGATCCACTCTCCCGAAGATGTTTTCGTGCATCTTTCCTCTTATTATTAAATGTAATTAAATCAGGTAATAAAACGCATCCATAAGAGGGATTGGCTTTAATTATGACTCCTGGCACTGCACACAGTCCAAGCTGCACAATAAAGTCCGGGAACCGGAAGACTTAATTAGAAGGGGTACCATATTTACAGGCGCCCACCCATCCACCGCCACCTGAGATTTACTTGATTGCAGTTAGATTGGAGAAGAAAATGAGAAACGAAGGGGGGCTTTAGTCCCAGAATGACTTCCTGGCTTTCATTAGGCCAATGCTGTGATATAAGGGCAGATCTTAGTAGCATCCACATCACCCCTCCACATATAGAGTCTCACATAACAAGGTGGAGTACACACACACACACACACACACACACACACACACACACACACACACACACACACACACACACACACGCACACGCACACGCACACATATAATACGTACAAACATAATACGTACAAACATTCAAAAACATGGTCCCTGAAATCTCTGTAGTGTGTCTGTGCGTTTTCATATATGCATTAATGGCAGACAAAGCATCCATATCATTGTGTTTTGCATGCCTACAGGTGTGTGTCTGTGTGTGTGTCAGATATTACAGAGATTGTGGCTCTGCAGTGCTCTCATCAGCGTGACCTTGGTGGTTGTAATCAGAAGTATAATTGCACTACAGAACTCTTGTCTTGTGGAGACTTGTTCAGTTTCTGTTCATTTTTGTTTACAGTCTCTAAAAGGGGTGAGACATGCTAACTGCCCACTCACACACTTATCATATACACGTAGCCACACAGCAAATACACACACACACGCGCGCACACACACACACACACACACACACACACACACACACACACACACACACACACACACACACACACACCCACACACACACACACACACACACACACACACACACACCACACACACACACACACACACACACACACACACACACTGTACTGTAGCACCTTCCCCGCATTCTGTGCATTTCTAACACTTAGCTTCAGTGATAGCATGATACAAACAGGTGGTGAAGGATACCAGTCTCTGCTAAAGACATTTTCCTGTTAAAGTAAACACTCTCCTGATGGCGTAAAACTGCTGCTGAACCAAACAGCAGGAAATCTCCACATTAAGGGTCAATAAGTCCAGAGTGTGAAGATGCAAGCAATTCAAAGATAACATTTTAATGCATATTTCTTCTCTCTCCTTGAAAATGTACTAAACTCCTTGAGATAACTTGAATATAGACCACTCTCTGGGCCCGTGGATCCAAAACACAGGATGAGAAATCCCTCATGGAGTCACAAGAAAAAACAATATGAAAGGTTGTCAGTATTACATGAGATAGAAATGGATAATTGTTTCTTATACACACAATTTATTACATCAATTATTTGACTTAACTTACTTCTATTGATATGTATGAATGAATATTACATGACATTACCTTACATGTCACTTGTTAGACGCTTTTATCCAAAGCGACTCACATACTCAATCCTGTGGACAATCCCCACAGGAGCAATTTGGGGTGAAGTGTCTTGCCCAGGGACACAACGACATGCTGACTGCAGTGGGGTTTGAACCTGTGACCCCCTGATCCGAACACCTACGGACAAACCCACTGCACCACACGCCTCAATATGAGTTGTTTGATGGAAAAACATCCTGCAGATAGATAAGGCAAACTAATGGTTTCAATGCATAAAAATAAATGCTACAGGTTATACGTATGCATATATAAATATTGTTAGATTATATATAAATAAAGATTTATACATTTCAGATGTATTTTAAAGCAAACGATCAGAGTATTTTCACACATACTGGGATCATGTGATGTGAAAATCACACAATGAAAGTGTTGTCAATATTATATTGCTATAGTAAATCTGCAAGCAATTATGTATTCCCCAAATAGTTTAATATTGCAATTAGTCGTGAGGGAGTATTCGACCAGTATATTTCTGCAATGTTCATCATTCTTTGACTCCTTAACCCTTAGATGCACGAGTGACTGGACCCTACACTCTTCCATAAGTGGGTCAAAAAGGACCCGTATTAGAATCATATGTGTTTTTAATGCCATTTTTGTCATTTTGGTTTAGAAAAATCACTTTTATAAATTTTAGTATTATATTTTGGTTCACACTAGAAATATTTTATATTGAATTTTTCACTATTTATAATTTTAGACGTTTTTTTTACATTTTGAAAAACGAAATTCCATGCATAGAAAATGCATGCGGGTCATTTTTGACCCACTTATGGAAGCTTGGGGTACTAATACAAAAACTACAATTTCTTAAAATGTAAATTTAAAATTAGAATGGCATGATATCCAAAACATGTTTTTTGAGGAATAGCTGGAATATGAAATGATACAAAAATGTAATTACAAAGATACTTCAAGAAAACCACCTCACCGGGTCCACAAATACCCACTTATGGAAGCTTGGGGTAGTAATACAAAAATTACAATTTCTAAAAATGTATAAAATGTCAATTTAAAATTAGAATGGCATGATATCCAAAACATGTTTTTTGAGGAATAGCTGGAATATGAAATGATAAAAAAATGTAATTACAAAGATACTTCAAGAATACCACCTCACCCGGTCAAAAAAGGCCCACTTATGCATCTAAGGGTTAATATAGTGGCTAACGCTCTTGAACGCACCTCGAGGCCTGACTCCTCCCCTCATTAGAGCTGTGTATAAAAGGCACCTGTTGGCCTTTTGTTCTTTCATGTGCAGCATGGCATGAAATACAGATAACAAAATATACTTTTTGCAAATGTTGGTATTTCACTATAAATCTCAACTCCATTCTCTAGTTTTTGGACTTTGACATCCCTTCTTGAACTACAATTCAAGGCGTCATTAGCTTGATTGATCACTCGTATCAGACAGGCTTTTGTAGAGTCAAAACTTTAGGCAGAGAAGATTGATAGGCCTGGTGAAGGAGGAAAGAAATGCTACAGAGGCGTAGAGGATCTTCAGCTCTGCTGCTGTCCCCCACACTGACAGGCTTGTCGTTCGATGAGAGCTCTTCACAATACTCAGACAGTCTTTTTGAATGTTGAGGTCATTGCAGTCACATAGATTTGAACAAAGTTTAGATGGAAACTTTCTACACTGAATATTTTCATCTATGCAAGTCCTTGATTTATTCCAAGTTCCTATTCTTACAATAAATATATAAAAATGTCACAGATGTTTCATACAAATCATTGGCAGCATTACTTTTACATACCATAGTTTTTCATTAGAATAATTGATGAGGATCAAACCGAAACATGGAGATCTTGAACAAAACTCAAATGAAACAAAATCTCTTGCATAAAACCTGTCTTAAAAGTAGGCTGGAGACATTGTTATTAACATTAGAAATCCAAATACATTTAGCGTATTCATACATGCGTTTTTTTCTCTTGCTTTTATTGCAAAGGGTAAAAAGTACAGTCTGAAGTCTTTACTACAAAGCAGTTACTCAAGTTCAAATCACATTTAAGAAATTGCATGTGTTATTCCTTTGGTCTACATTTGTCCAATTCATATTAATGAACATGAACAACTTTCAGCCAAAGCCAGAGGCTAAAGAGCTAAGACTCATCAAGATGTAAAATCAAGAAGTCCCTTGGTGCGTGTTGCTTCAGCATTTACTGTATCTTCTACTGGAAAACTCAAAATGTAAGGTCCCTCTGTTTCTCCCTTGGGGAGATTGTACTAGGCAAATTACTTTCTGAACTTTCAGGCCTCAAACAAGAATGCTGAAGTTAGTAAGTTTCCAAACAGCCTTTACATAATGCCTTAGAGGACAGCAGCCCCTGTGTGTGTGTGTGTGTGTGTGTGTGTGTGTGTGTGTGTGTGTGTGTGTGTGTGTGTGTGTGTGTGTGTGTGTGTGTGTGTGTGTGTGTGTGTGTGTGTGTGTGTGTGTGTGTGTGTGTGTGTGTGTGTGTGTGTGTGTGTGTGTGTGTGTGTGTGTGTGTGTGTGTGTGTGTGTGTGTGTGTGTGTGTGTGTGTGTGTGTGCTTTAGGCCAGAGACCTTCCTCTCACTGCTGCCTTTCAGGTGTGAAGAGGAGTGACTGAGATTCGAGCACAGGAGGCTTTTTGGAAAAACACCATGGTTAGCAAAAGTTAGAATACTCTACAGGTCAGGAGTTTACATTTTGAATTCCTTTTATAACAGGAAAATATACTGTTTAACTTTTCACTGTTATTTTTGCAGGTTTGGAATCCGTATTAAAAAGTCAAATCACTCATTGGAGCTGTTCTAACAAAGATAGAGAATATAATGTGTGGATTAAACAGGATGATTGGAAACAGACATGCTAAGCTGGTTTAACTGAGGGAGTTGACCGATTCAGGAGAATGAATCGAGGGAAAGTACTTAGAATAAATATTGATCTAACATTTTATCAGCAGCATACAACTTTGTGGTAACAACTAAGCAGTGGAGTATTTGCAATGCCCCTTTATGTCACTTTAAATGGAAAACAAGCAACAGTAAACTTCAAAAAGAAAATCTATTAGCCCATCTTCTTAGGTTTTGTGGACCCTGCAAAAATCAGCTTTTTACAACTATTGAACAACTGTAAAAGTGCATCGAGAAGCAACAATTAACAAGAGGAAATATAATTAGTTTTATCACCTGGATGCTGGGAGTAGTAAGTTCTAACGGTATAAATAAAGACATTAGTTGTTAAAAGCTATTTTACAAACTCAAAGAGTCATCTATCCTGCTTAACAATATCACCTTTATCACAACAGATATTCCCTGATGTATAGTATGATGATATGGTACAAAGCAGTATAGCATATTATAAAGAGAGGAGGGGTTTTTCTGAGAAGAATTAAACAAGACTAAAATAGTATAGCCATGCAGCGAGGCTGTGGGAATAGCCTCACATCATGACATTTTTCAAAAACAACAGGAATCAAAACTAGCTGTCTCTCGCTGCCACACTCTGAGGCAGGGTGATAAATAATTTAAATACGGGAATAATGATAGCGTTAATATCCTAGAAAGCATTCATAGTGTTACACTCAGATATTCACATGAAAAGTGACAGAAATAGTTGTGTCAGGAATTTAAAAAAGTGCTATCGAGAGAAGTTCAAGTTTTGGCTTTCTCACCTCCACACAGTTGGCCCATCACTTGCAAGTGTGAATGTCAGATCGTCACTTTGAAATCTGACGTTGTCGAGAAGAAGGGGTCGGGGGTTTCTGAAGCTATTCCATCATCTGTATCACTTTTGAGCGGATCTGCTGAGAACTACAGAGGGAGTATTTAGATGCCTGGAAATCCATGATTTGCGTCTATGAGCAGGAGAGTGTATATCCTCCCTGGTGTCTGTCAACCGTTGATTCCCGCTCAACATGAGTGTTCTTGTAGTGAACTCTTCCCTTTGTACCAGAGAGCCCCCTGCATGCTAAAACACGGCATCCTCCACAATTAGCATGATGATAGGATCCACCATAATGAGACGACTTATTGCCAACAACACATGCTAATGATAATTGTAATAGCGGCAATCATTTCCGGGATACTCTCTCCTCTGATTTGCATTCTCTGCTTGGCTCTTCCCTTCTCTGCTGTTTTGTTATTTTACTTTTCTTCACTATTTTCTCTTTGCGCTCCACTGTAGCTTTTAAAAAACTTTACTCCTTCCCAGTCTCTGTACTTTCAAAAAAACTGAATTTATTCCATGTATCTTTCTGTACTTTTATTCCCTTTCTCTCTATAATTCACTCCCTATCTCTCCACTAAACCTCTCATTCCTATTGTTTTCATTCATTACTATTTCCCTTGACACAAACTGCCAGCAAGGCAACAAATCAACATCTCTTTAACTTTAGCACCACTTAACTCGTATTGTGCTTATTCTGCAGCTTGTTTTGTTGTGGGAGATGGATACAGGGTGTGATAAAGTGATACAGCGCTGCAGTGTGTGCGTTGGCTGGTTCCGACAGGGACCTAAATCAGTGTTATTGTGCCTTGCGTGGCCGGGCCGTTATGAAATACAGCTGTCAAGTTGCTGTAACTCAACAGAATTTCCACTGAGACCCAACATTACACTCAGTCATGGAGGAAATCATGATTTGTTAACTGCTCGTTAGTCATAAATAAAACTCTAACACATGTAATGCATTGTTAATTGCTCAACTTATGATAGAGTGAGAGAAGCGGAGGGATGTTGAGTGTTCATCATTCTGTATTACAGGGACGTTTTGACCTAAATGGAGGGGATGTATTTTGTGCTGATAACAAAGTGCTTACTATCAGAGAAAGGAGTTTGTTCTGTAATACAATGTACACTGAATACCAGTTTATCAGGTAGGCCACAGTCTATTGCAATCCAATCCAATAAACCCTGCAATAATGTATCAGCGACAGTGAGAAGCTTCTTCAGGTTATCTTTCAAGGCCACTTTTGGTGTTGTGGAACATCTCCTTTAGAATATAAATGGAGATTTCTGGTTTACTTCTGATTATATTACACCTGGCATTGTGTAATCTCAGAGGTCTGATTTGGCTGCAGGTGAGATCTGATCACTGAAATGTGTCTCCTTGAAATTGCTCACAATCTGGATATTGTTGGACACCAACACTTTATGTGAACGTTCGATTCTTCCTGCCAGATCTGGACTTCACAAAGACACTCGATCCCTCCTGTTTCAGTGGCCCTGGGATCCTGTAAAACTGCACACACTGTAAAGAAAGAAACCCATAGGATTCACTCATCTCTAGGCGAAGAACCAAAAGACAAAAGCATCATAAAAGCCTTTTATTCATAGTCTCTAATGTGAAGCCTGCTGCCAGCAAACTGATCATTTGTGTTAATTATACTTGACACAGCGCTCAGCCCTGGAAAGGATTGATTGGAATATTGTGTAGGAAAAATAGATCCGATCAAAGATACAGGCTTTACATTTCAATTGGTCAGTCGTTTGTTTAGATCTGTCTCAATCAAGTGTAATTGTTACGCTCTCCGAGAGCTACAGGAGTGAACCCACAATACTGAACACTGACGAGATGAGACAGAAGTTATGAAGCAAAAAGGGTTTAATGTCCAAAAACAGACTTGAGATTGAACTGAAGAGGGGATAGATAATCCTACTAGTCCAGAGGCCTGTACTACGAAGCTGGTTCAACCTAACCTGGATATGTTTGAGTTAGCCGGTTGGCCCAATCCAAAACATACGCGCTCTGGCTAAACTGTACTACGACGCTGGTTATCAAGTGGATCGCTCAAGCCAGCCGTGTCCTATCTAGTTAGGTGCGCGTTCACATGAAAGGGGTGGTATTTGGAGCATTCGACCAATCTCAAACACGGACAAGCATACTGACAGCGCAGCGTCATACTTCCTGAATGAAAAGTGAACTTTAATATTAGTCAAATATGAAGAAGTTAAACTTGAAACATCCATGACTTAAACACTTTATCCAGGATAAAAGCCACATAGCTGCACCTGCAAGGTGAATACAGCTGGTAAAAGAAAAAGCGTTTGAATGCGTACATTAACTAAAATTAATTACATTTGACTCGAGTGTTTCGTCAACTTAATGTGTTGCTTAAAATAATACTTCTGCATACAGTATGTGACACTGTGAGTGTTGCACGGCCAGATACGGCTCAAGAAGCTGACTCAGATAAGGAAATATATGATACATTATGATGTGATATGATATGAATGATAATGGGACACATCGCCGTCTGCACTCACAGTGCCGCGGACTGTACGTAATGTTACTTTGATCCGGTTACTTATGTTGTGGCCTTTATATATACAGTCTATGGTTGTGGCAGATATTTAAGTAAGCTTTCTTAACGCTAATGTTATAATAGTCAGATTGCTCTGAAGATGGGAGGGGATATTCTATTAATTTTCACGTTCACACAGTCAGTTGATTTTGGCCGGCAGTCTTTCCTGCAACGGCAGTTTTTCTGTATTTCCTCTATCCTGTAATATGACTTGATAGCTTTAAACTCCGCACACGGAGCTCTGATTGGTCAGCAGGCAGTGTTTTCACTGAGTTGATCTCTTAGCCTGCAACCTAACCTCCTCCCGAGGAGGTTAGCCGCTCAGCATAAGTTACCATGGAGATCTAGCCCGCTAAAAAGAGAACCAGCGTCGTAGGACCGGAAAGCCCGAGTTTTCCCTGAAGTCAGCCGGCTAAGCGAAAATCCGGCTTCGTAGTACAGGCCTCAGGTCGGGAGATTGTCTTCAGAGCTGGAGCGGAGGTCTGAAGTCAGGGATCTAGGCTACGTGAGAGTGAGCAGACAGGAACTGGAGAGCGGGGAAGCACGGAGGAACACAGCTGGAAGGATGGTGGCTGGACGCGGCAGGCAGAGGAGCAGGTTGATGGATACTGGACAGAGAGAACATAAGGTAAGTCAAACAAGAACACTGGAGATAGGTTTAAGCTAAGCTAAGCTAAGAGACCAAGACGTTTACCAATGTGTTTAGACGACGAACTGGTGAATACTGGATGAAGAAACCGGGTATATATGCAGGTGTAGGTGAGTAGTTGTAATCAGAGAGATGAGCAGCAGCTGAGGAGGTGAGTTGGCGGGAATCGGAATTAGGTTAGCCACGCCCAGCCAGGAAGACAGACAGACAAAAACAAACACAGAAGGGGAAAAGAAGGAGGCAGACTGTAGACCCTTACAGTAAAACAACCCTATCTCTACAGGCCACTAACACATGCTGTGGTCCAACTGGGAGTATTTTCCCTGTGAAGAAGATAATACAAACTAAATAAAACAGCTCACTATTAAATGTGCCACCACAAACAATGTCACCATCAAAGGTGAGTGTTCCCGCAACACACTGACCATATCAGTTCACAATGAGATGAGTTGCGGTGAACAAAAAATAAGGTTTCATGCACTTAACCTGTTCCTTAACCTGTTCCTTAACCTGTTCCTTAACCTGTTCCTTAACCTGTTGTTCTCTGGAGAAAAATTACTAATTCATCTCGTTCCAAAATGAAATAAGTCTCAAATGGTTTATGCTTTGATTGTTTTTTGTCTTTTAAAAAAAAAGGCTGCCAGTTTACTGCTAAATTGCAAAGGATTAATGAAAAAAAGTGCTCTGTAATGGAAAGCACTTTGTAAGAACTCCCGGATAAATACTTTAAAATCATTGGCACTAAATGTAAATACATCTCTAATTTCAATAGTAGATTTAGAGAATTCAAGATAGTGCCATCGAGGACTCTCCAATCACTGTAGCTGTATGCTGTCTTTTATTCATATACAAAACATGTTGTTCCCTTCCTGATTGCATCATGTTTCATCCTTGCTCTTTGTCTGTTGAATCAGGATAATGCTACATGATTATTTAATGATCATCGACTCAACATCGCCCAATCAACTTTTGGCAGGTGTAAATCTAAAATGGTTTTTCTCTATTGCTGGGCATCAAGGACAATGAAGGGCATCATGACGAAAGGGACATTTTATGATCCAAATAGCCTTTTTTCTTCCATGTCTCCACATGTTGTCCATGGCTGTTGACATATTGGATCTCACTCTCTTTTTGAAATCTAATTAATTTTGATCCGGGGCGCAAATCTTCCAGGCTGTGAGCTTGTGACTCCACTTCTTCTCTGAAGCGTTCCTCGAGGACGCAGAAGACAACAGACTCCTTCTCTCTAGTAATGGATTCTTTTTCTCGCTCTCACCAGTCACGACCCCTCTCTCGCTCTCTCTCCCTGTTGTCTGATGATGTCTCTCTCCTCTCCCCCTTTTTTTTTCTCAAGTCATCAACCACGGACTGCACTAAGTTGTCCACCTCACCACTCTTCTCTCCCCACTCATCTCCATCTCCCCTCCTCCCATGAACCTCTCCATCACTGTCACCCTACGCTCTACTTCACTGGACAAGAGCCTACAACACTACACACACACACACACGCACGCACACACACACACACACACATATGAGCATGCACATCATCTTTCTCTTTTTTGCACGCACGCCCAAAAATTATTCTTCTCTTTCTGCTGCAGTCACTCTGCCCCTCTCTCACAAAGTGCCCAACTCTGTCTCTCTCTGTCAATGTTGTGGAACGCCACTACTCGCTCTGGGATGCCTGGACTCATCCATCACTGTGGGGCGAGACTTGGATGTGTGATGTGTGATGTCACCTCCTCTCTAGCATATGGCTGCATTTGTGCGTGTGTATAAGTGTGTGAGTGCATTTAACCATTTCAAGCCATTTGTAGAGTGTGTTCATGCACATCTATGTTTGCATATGCACATGTAAAAAGTATATATCTTACCTGTTCCAACCTGAGAAGCCCTCTTTGAAATATTCGCAATAAAGGTGGATTGGAGATTAGGTTGGAGATTGGAGATCGGATGTAGATCACTGCTTCTATCATCAGATATCACCATCACTGGAGATGCACCCTCGGGCCTCTGCAGAATAGAGACTGTGTAACTGCTAGCTTAAAATAAGACACGTTTTTCATCTGCCTTACTGTTACTGTCAAGATGCTTCTATTGGATATCATTCATTGGTTTCACTCATCAGTGCTTGATAAAAAAATCAATCAGCGTTACTATCTGTACTGTCACAACATATAATCCCTCCTCTCCTGTAAATAAGCCAAATAATGTAAGTGGGCAATACATTCTACCACAACAGTGCCTAGTATACAGTTCATATGAGGAAAAATGTTGAATGTATACTTGGAACATTTATCAAATTTGTATTAGGTAGTGGATACTTCAGTGTTGTTACGATAACGTTGTTGGAAAAATTCAACTTTTTCCGACCAGTTAATATAGTCAAATTCACTGTATACTTTTCTTAGATAACATTTGTTCATGAAGTAGCTCTCTGTGTTGAGATCGCAACAAGAAATGGGGCGAAGCCTGCGAGCTAGTTCAGGCAGTCAACTCGAGCACTTATGCTGCATTCATACATAACGCCCCTTGCCACTCTACAACCAACCAAACAGGGTCTCCGTAATATGCCGCTCTATTTAACCTGCCAGATATCTCTCCATGCATTGCTTGCTGCTGCTATTGCTGCAGCTACTTCCACGTCGCTGCTGCTTGCCTGCCCCACCACCACCCCAGCTTCCACCTGTAGGCTCGGGGGGTTAGTTATTTAATCATCACTCATCGTGCTATGTAAATCTATGGAGTGATGATGCCCGAGCCTAGTCGCCAAACTCAACTATATGCTGCTTCTAATAAACATGTTAAAGAAACACGTGAGTTGTCTGACTGAACTACTGATACACGCCTCCTTTCCTAATGTGTTGCCTTCGAATCATTCAGAAACACAAAAGGGCCTCAACAGTTCGGTTTGTCTATTCGAGGCTACCGTAGAAGCTGCAACACAGTGAACAAATTCCCATTTGAAGGGCCTATTCTAAATTAACTTAAACACAAATATTCTTAGTTGCATGTGATTATACACTAAGGAAAACATAGTAATGAATAGATCCTTCCATTTCTGCTAATAATTCCCCTTAAATCCTACACTGCATCATTAAGCGTTGCTCTAACAACTCTTTCTACAGCACTTCTCCTTAGACACCTCACCATGCCTGAATAGATAATGCCAACAGCAGACAATGTGATAATGTGTCAGGTAGAGCTGCACTTCACATTGAGCAACTGGAGTCACACAGTTATAAATACATACCTGTTCAATTACTCAGTACTCTGTTCTTTTTAAAAACTGTAATTACGGGATGCCTTGGGTGCATGACAAACAGGCAGCCACATGGGGAGAATGTTAATTAATAAGAGAGAGACAAATTTACAAAGGAGTTAGGCACAAAAAAAGGATGCAGAGGGAACAAAATATAAAATAATCAAAGACAAGGAAACAGAGATTGCATTCCTCTTCATGCACTGCAGTCTCTGTCCCTTACACTAAGTGATCCAGACAGCAAGCCGTTTAAAAAGCTATTAGAAATGTTTCAAATCTCCTTGGAGAAAATGCAATAGAAAATGGAAAATGCATAATGGAACAAGATGTATCTAATCACGCCAACAGTCAACAGTCGGGCAGGAGCATGTAGATTGCTTCTTCTGTAAGTAGCGCGGCTGCCTACCTCTCTACCCCACTCATCCTTTCCATCCCCTGCCTTTTCAATCTCCCTGAGTGATTTTGAAATGCTGATTTGGATGTCGGGCGGCAGCTTGAGGTGAGGCCTTCACTTTTCCCTGACCTCGCCATCTCTCCATAGGTCTCTTGTGGGTGTAATACATCTTAATAGATCAGCTTGGCTGGTACTGAATTATAGCCAAAGACTGCCTGCCTGGATGTTTTTAAATAGGCACAGTAGCCTAATGGACTAACTGAGTCACTGCGGGAAGTTATTTGTCTGTAGGACAACCCACCGCCTCTGCTATAAGGTTTCTACCATAAATAAAAAATATTGTCTCTTTTTCCATCCCGTTATCCTTATTTAAAAGCCTTCAGTGTGATATAGTGAGAGTGTTTCTTGGCTGTCAAAACAGTATTTCTCAAAGATTATATCAAAGGAAAGGTTAAACCATGACCCCAGATTACTCTTCTCAGGACTGCTGTCTGGTGCAAATGCCCTGTTATCCTCCAGGAGAGCTCCATGGTGCTGACACAAGTAGTTACTGAGAGATTTGTGTGGCAAGTACAAAGCCTCTACACAGAGAAAGTTGGCTCAAATGCTTCAATGTAAACTCCTTTTTGAACATATATTCTTGTTCACAATTCTTCGTTTTTAGGAGACTCATGAAACTGTGACATATTGAGAGAAGGCTCCCCCCTAATTGGATATAATGGAGAAAGACAGGATATTAGGGGAAGGACAGAAGATGAATGACATGCAACACATGTTTTCTGCTACACTTGAATAAGTATGGATGCATGCAAAATTAACGGTACACATTTCTATCTGCAGCCCTCTTTATAAAGCCCAGTATAGTATAGAAATGACATATTTACCAACATTTGGAAAGTCTGGACAGGATTGAGAGTACCATTGACTGTCCATTACACCAACCTTTTAGGTATTATTAGTTTTAAAATATTGTTTTAGGGAATGTTATGCCTTTATTCAAAAGCATAACAGAGGGCCAGGTAAGCCAGAGTAAGTCAGGTTTGTGATGGTTTAGGCTCGACACCTACATCCCTGTATTTAAACCCTATAGACGAGTGTCTTTGCGGGTATTTTCCGAACTTATACTGTTTCCATGCACAGATGAGATCTTACCTTGTTTGCTTAAGGGTTACTTGAAATATTTGCATAAGAGCTGGTGAGTGGTAATTAACATTAAATGTTATTTTGGATCTAAACATTATGATCATCTAAATGTTAAGAATGCATGCCTCGATCCTTTCATGATCATAAACATCTCAACTGTCCAATGCTTTTCTTTTTATGTAATTCACAGTGTATATCATTGGCCTGTGGCTGTACAATCTCAGTATTAACACCATGAGCTCCATAACTATTAACATACAGTGCACTGTGACTTTTACTCTTGTATGTAAAACCTGTATTTTTCTATATTAGCTTGTTTTGTTTTTATTTTGTCCTTTTCACTTTTTAATAACTGTTTTAAAATGTTTTTTTAATGACAATTTGTCATGTGATTCCATTGCACGTTACCTAATTGCTCTAAATGCTTTATGAATAAACTTGCCCTGCCGTGCCTTGCCATGAGACTTTAAAGGCAGCCTCCGACACATATTTAAGGCTCGGAGGATACAAACACATCCTATTCAGAGTCATATTATTGAGCTCAGGATGTGGAACCCGCCCTAAAACAGCAGGTTTTATGCTCTTTTCTGTGGACCACACTGTGAATGCAGCAGTTTAAAATCTGTGGCAATAACAGTAATCTGGGTGGCTCCGACTGGTAGTCAAGTGTGAGCTGCGATAACGTCTCTCTCTTCCCTCTTGTTGCTCTTTCTCTCCTAATCTCCTCCTTGCTGACTGGCTAGCGGTTAAGTGGTGGTTTCTCTTTTCGTCTGAGGTCCCTACAGGGCTTGGCGACAGTGCGGATGTTTCCCACTAAGAAATGGTGTGGAAATTGCTTTCTTCTCCTCCCCAGCCATTGCAAGCTGAACAATTTACACCTTGGCAGTCCCTACCTTCCACTTGACACAGGGTGAGAAAAGTGAATTTATAAAAAGTGGAGCGAGAAAGATATGAAGGAGATGGAGAGTAGAAAGGAAAAGGGAAGACATTATCTGTATGAGAGGAAGAGGCGGAGAGTGTGTCTTTTGCTATGATCCTAACATGGCTATTGTGTTGTTTTCTATCACAGGCAGTCTCTCCATCCCTCTATGTGCCCTGATACACATACTACCTCATTTACAGTGTTTCCTCTATTCCAACTAATTTCCCTAGATACACACTTGGTGTTTTTCCTCAAGTGTGAAACAACCTCCATGATGTTTCCCAAACAGCTTACCGTCAGTACCTAATCCCTGGACATTGAGTAGAAACACCTGTCACTGATCATAAGTCCTTTTTTTCCCTGCAGGTTGTCTTATTTTGTGGTGTGAATTCATGGGTACACTATCACTGCCAAGGGACTCACAAAATCAGCCTCACATTAACTGTTTGTGGAAGAGATCCAGGAGTCTTGAGGACGCCGTGTCACCTTACTCACACAGCAGCTGTGACTGTTTCCCGTAATTTGCCGTTTATTTGTCAAGCTATTTATTTAAGTTTATGGTGGATTGGTCAAGTTCACTTGCATAAAATGCTGCACTTTAGAGGAAAGATTTCACTATCTTCCCGTAGAATATAAATAAATAAATCAAGTGACACACCATTAGGCAGTCTGCTGGTTGTTACTCTTCCTGGTGACACTGCTGGCTTTAAAGGTCAGAGCTGTTTCTCTGACTCGCTTCAGGTGCTGCGTCTGAGGATTGCCACTGACTGGACATTGTGCAAAGCTAGTCACATTATACTGCTTTCTTCTGGCATCAAAGCACCCCATTAATGTGTAATGTGAGCTATATATTAAGTAGACTTGTCTCTTAAGCTTAAAGAAGAAGTTTAATATTGCAATTTAAGGCAAAGAGTCAAGAAAAACACAAAGGTAACATTTAGGAGAACTGTCTTTAGTCACTGTAGAGAGAGCTTGAAATGAGTGACCTTTATAACAGTGAGCCTAACTTCAGTATTGTGCTCGTGTGCCACACTGAACTATTTTGCTTTTTTCCTGGCATCATTAGACAGTTCTTAAAGCAGAAGTGTTGTCAACAGCACAGATCCCTTTTATCAAAAATTAAACATATTTTAAAATGTCAAATGCAAGTAAAGGTTGACAGTTCCTTAAAATTATATTCAAATTGTAACACTCAACTCTGAACTGCAACTTGCTAAGACTGTGATGATTTGAATTGTTTCATTAGGCTCGGTTCACCGACTGTTTAGCTTGTTCCTTTTTAAAATCCAAGATGGTGCTTAACAAAATGCCCAACTAAATGCTTCAAAACGGCTGTCTATCAACTTCTGTTCTACAGTTCATGTTCACAGCCAATGAGGAAGTGAATCATTTATGGATACTTCTGCATCTGTTGTGTTCGATAAGTGATTATTCAATCACACTGATGATTCAGTACACTTAGTTCAGCTTGAAGATTTGATGCTTAATATTTGTTTATGTACTGAACACCTCTAGCAGACTGTAACAGATTTGTCGAATCAGTCAAGACACTCAAATCATAATCAATCCAACAAATGTTATGTGAGTTTGTCCCTGAACCTGTTGGTATTCACTTGTGGCCGACCACAATGCGGAGGAGGGATGGTGCCCTGGATTTCTGCGTGTGTGTGTGTGTGTGTGTGTGTGTGTGTGTGTGTGTGTGTGTGTGTGTGTGTGTGTGTGTGTGTGTGTGTGTGTGTGTGTGTGTGTGTGTGGCATCAGACTCCGATGTAAATGGATGCTTTGTGATTGGCTGCGTTGTTTATTCATAATCAGAACGATCCGAGCCAAATGTAAAACGCGGCAGGCCATCAGTTGGAAAATCTGAGTAGAATAGTAATGACCAGGGAGAATCATGAAGAGAATAAGAATGCTAAACTCTGAAGGTAGTGTGTGTGTGTGTGTGTGTGTGTGTGTGTGTGTGTGTGTGTGTGTGTGTGTGTGTGTGTGTGTGTGTGTGTGTGTGTGTGTGTGTGTGTGTGTGTGTGTGTGTGTGTGAGAGCGAGTGGGTTCAAATGTAAACTTGACTGATGAGCAAGCGTGAGGGATAGAGATCAACACATGCATATTCTATGATGGTACTCAGATGTACACACACACACTCTCTCAATTGAATTAATACATACGATTGCACATACATATGCATGTGCGATTGAAAACTTGCTGCATTATGTAGTGATGGTACCAGGCTGAATATAGATGGCTGCATACATGAGACAACACAATAAAAAAAGACACAGAGGAAACAAAACAGCTGACTCCAGAGAACCGAAATTCTGTTTCGGTTTTGGTGTATGTCTATCGAGACAAAATAGTAAGACACATTTTCTTTTCTTTTCCTATAGCAAGCCTCTCTCAACGCCTCTTGGAGCCTTCCTCAGTTTCCAGCTGGTTTCATAGCATCAAACCAAGACGAGGGAGCCTTGCTTACAAGAAATTCCGAGAAAGAGTTTTAAGTCGACTCAAAATAAATATGAGGAGCAAATGGAAAGACAAAGGGAAACAGGGGGAGTCTTTTCACTGAGAGGCAAAGTGAAGTAAAGTCAACATCATCAGTTGACAGAGCGAGATAGAAGAGGAAGAGAGAAGCGGAAAAAACACATGGATAAACACAATCTCAAAAAGCCAGAAAAGGAAAAGCCTGGCTGCTAAGACCCCCCGGAAGAGATCCAAGACAGGGAGGAGCAGAACATCTTTGTGAGGATAAAAGAAGAAGTGTAATCGCCCAGTTATTTCCTTTTCTCCCAAGGGCCCCCTGGAAAACAACTGGCGCTTTAAGCTTGGACAGATAGCAGACAGAGTGATGACGGTTAGAGAGGAGGAGAATACCACAGAGGGTTGGGAGGCTCACACACACACACACACACACACACACACACACACACACACACAACACACACACAAACACACACACACACACACACACACACACACACACACACACACACACACATACACACACACACATGCAAAAGATACAAATGCACTTCCATATGAAAATGCATTCCACTGTACACACTAAAACAACGTGCACATAACCATGTTTTCTTTAAAGCTTTCTTTGGTACAAAGGCAGCAACATCCGAACATACACACAAGCACATGCAGACACAAACAGTGTATATCTCTTTCTCTTCTTTCTCCTGGGTCTCTGTGGAGCTGTGATGATGGAGATGGAGAGCAGGGTGTATTGACTGTGACTGTGACACAAAGCTGCATCCAGCACAATAACCACAGAGGAAAAGGCCCTGCTTCAAAAACAAGACCCGTCTCCTGTGTGCTGCTCCTACACTCAAAACATTTTGTGAAGTGAGTACAAACTCTGAGATGGCTTTTTCAAGCTTCCAAAAAGAAAATACATTGCCAATGAGATTACTAGACCAGCATCACAGGTTTTAAAGGTTTTATATTTAAAGGGGACCTATCATGCAAAATGCACTTTTGATGTCTTTTATACATAAATATGTGTCCCCGGTGTGTCAGGGAACTCACGCAGCGTCAGAAAATAAAACCCTCTCTCTTTTCCTCCGTACCCAAATCTCTAAAAACGGGGCTACAACGGAGCTGATCCAGATTTGCGTCCGATATGACGTAATATCGGAAATGTAGGCTGGCTTTACACCCACGGCCCTATCAGAAACGTTGCTATCAGAAACAATGCCCGACTGTTTTGGACCTAATATGGTCGGTGTTTACATTAGCATCGCTAACACTCAGAGCTAACCTGTACTGCACAGAGCGTGTGTGTGAAGAAGCAGGAAATAAAAAGGAACTCACCTTGTGGTATAACCGACAAGAGAGAAAGCCTTTGAGCTCCATACTGTTTCAGAAATAATCCTTGATAATCCATGATATGGCGTTTCATCACCGCAGTATCTGCCGGTAGAATCTCCCGCATGAGCTCAGCCCCCTCCTTTTTTTTTTATCACATTTCTTTTTTTAAAAGCTATATACCCCAAATCAGCACTTTTGAAACAGGAAGTGAAATAGAGGGATATGAGGCATGGTAAAATGGGTGATCTGTTTGGTATTTTGAGCAAAACACTGCATAGACATGTTTTTTATATATTTTTATACATCTGAGACCTATGCTATTGCCTAAAAATAGCATGATAGGTCCACTTTAAATGTTAAAAGTTAGTCAGACACGTTTTACATAACTATTTCAGTGTCAGAAGAGTTATATCTTTTAACATTACAAGGATCTGACACAGTGCAGTGAAGATTTCCCACATAAAAGGAGTTGCATAATCTTATGGTGTTAAATGTATTTATCTTGCAGACACCACACATTTGCATTTAAGGACATCATGCTCATATCACAGCCAAGTTCACTTTGTCTGTTCATCTGTCCCTGTACGGTCCTGTCTGTCAGTATTTTGAGCCTCCAGTAATCCTCCAGATGAGAGTCTACCTGCGCTTGTTTTTCATGTCAAAAACAAATTAGTTGGAAATTAGATATTGGTACCAAACAACCAACTGTATAACTGCCCTTACATTTTTAATTCAATTGCAGATAAAATCCATAAATGTAGTCTTAACTTTTATACTCAAAATCCTTCTTTTAATAAACACCAGACTGTTTGCTTTCTGAATTTTTGTGTGGAAATAGGCTGCAAAACTCATTTTCCAGCCTCATTTTAGTGTCCACAGGCCATTTTTTCAAGTATGTACAGTATGTATACATTTATTTCTATACTGATGGCCTTTCGCTACAGCAACAATTCATACTACTTCTATAGTGGGTGGTGAAACTGTAGGGTTAGAGTGAACCCTCGCCAACCGAATGCTCAAGGATTTAACAGTGAGTGTGAAAATATTGCTGGTGTCATCATGTCAGAGCACGTCTCTCTACTTCCTCCCAGGCCGACAGATCAGGAAGTGGACATTCAATAAATGAAATATTGATTTGTGAAACATTATATTTTGAAATGAAATATTTACGTACAGTATAAGCAAACACACACGCTCACGTTATTTACTTGTTTGCAATTGAACATTCACTAAGGCTCTCAAGTTTCCTGTGGCTGTTGTTCCCAGCTGACTTTATAATGTGTACAGCTGACTCATTTTAAAGAAGAACCCAGTAAAGTGTCTTGAATATGCACTAGATGGCTGGACACATCATTTGACAACACTGATTAGCTTTATCGTATCGACTTTTCAACCATATGTTTTACTCCTAGATGCATGAGAAGTGGACTTAGCAACCAGGACTTAACCCATGAGTGTGTGGTCTGCGGTTTTGAAGCTTCAAGTTTGGTGTTTGACCGTCGCCATCTTGTTCCTCGTCCATCTCTTATCTTCCAACCAACAGTGACAGGTGAGTGCATGGAACAGAGTACAAACGACTCTGAACATGACGTCCTTAGTGGGCCAACATGTTATCTTAACTTTGATGATTTTTAAACACACTGTCAAAGGATTAAAGTTGTAAGAGCTCCCAGATGGCACAATGGCGTTCTAGAAAATTGACAATCATGGGTTTGCCCCGCCCTAAATCTTCTATTTTACCTTAAATGTTACCATAATTTAAAAAATGAACATCATGCTGTATGAAAAAGACTTTGAATAAGCAATTAAGGCCATACACTTTTCAGGAGAATGTTTTTCGAGGTGATAAATCAGTAGGGTCATTTTCTCATAGATCTTCTTCCAACCTTCTTTATGGACCCCCTTTTTGCTATTTGAGAGAATGCAGGTTCAAGGCATTTCTGCATTGGTTTCACTTTCTAAAACCAGAGGCTACCACTTGGTTCTACTTTTAACATCACAGAGAAAGGGCTTCCAGCATGTTGACTAACTAATGTGTTTGGCAAATGTGTGGCTCGAATAACGAGTTTGCATGTGGCTGCATTCAAAGAGACGACCCTCCGAAGTCTGGATATAAAAAGGATTCAGCATTGTGTATAAAACTTTGGCATGTGGAGAAATTCAAAGCTTGACAGGCCTATAGTGTCCAGTTATAGTTTCTCTAACCGCTGTGTTTTAAATAACCAATTAAAACATGCAGTTATAGCTCATGTGACGGTGATATCAGCAGTGAGGAAACACGCTGTAAGTTAGATAAACAAATTAGTCAGTAGGTCTTTGACAGCATTTTTTTACAGTTCTGGCAGCATTAAAAGCCTTTACTTTTGCACGACAAATGTTTTTTGCCGACAGATGTTCTCCATAATTGCAACATTTAATGCATGCAACAGTGGTGATTATGATAAAGTGGCAGGCAGATCTCAGTATCTCTGCTGTAGATTTGGTTTTGTTGATGATTAGGTAACAGTCTTATCTGCTTTGAGACATTTCCATCTCGACATCTGGGGGAAATTGTCAACTGACAGTTAAAGTAAACATACTTTTCTTTCTGTGCTTAATGTATGTTTGCTTGTTATGTTATCAACCTGCCAGGGAATGCAGGTGAAACGCGCTAAGCCTGGCTAAATCTCTCAAAGGGCCTCTCCAACGTCAGACCATTTTAAGTAAGGTTTGCCCTAGCGGGAATAAAGCCCCCTACCCTGGAAATATTCATGCCACAATCTATCCCCTGAGCTTAAAAGTACCACAGGACCATGTATTAAAGCAACAACAAAGCATGGAATTGCCTTGAGGTGCACTGGGAGGCACGTTTGGGGAATTAAGCAAATGTGAAAGATATTCCCTCCATTCTCCAGGGTGACGGATGAGCGATGAGTTTTCGAATAACAAGGGATCAGAGGCGAGAGGAGGAATAATGAGGATGTGCCCTGTTAATCCACCACATCCCTCCACCTATCTTCACAGACAATACTGCTAATGTTACTTCAACTTCCTTTTTACTATACAAGAATACAATTGTCACACTTCTTCAATGAACCCCTCAGGAAATACTTGTTTTGTTCTCGACCATTGCCAGGAGGCCCCAATGCAATCTGCAACAGAGCAGCACCCCACTGCTCCAAGAGAATCAGGGTCTTGTTGCTGAACACCTCACCAATATGAATGCCAACATCGGCTCGTCAAACTGAAACATGATCTAGTCCTTCCTGATTGTAGTCTTCACATCAATAAGTAATTATTCCCTTCCCTTTGTTTTGTTTTCTGCATTTGAATTCTCTCATAGAATTGTGGTTAAATCCTCCTCCGCCACTCATTTCTGTCTCTATTTGCACCTCCATGTAAACTAACACTGTTATGTAGCAGAGCCTGCTCTCTGAAGGGTTGAGAAAGTGTCAGAATCTAAATAAAACTGCAGACACTTTCAAACCCAAGTCAAATGAAGTGGTCCACGACTCACAATTGCCATTTGTGGGGCAATGAAATCTTTTGTGAGCGAGACAACCGTAAGGAAAGATATCCCCGTAGTATATTCTAACAGGAGCGCCCACACATATGAGTCAGTAAAGTCAATTACAGGAGGCCACATTCATCAGTCACTGCAGTCAGTCTCTCAGGCTCAGGGCTCTTCACAGCGCACTTAAAGGAGCTTATCATTGTACATTTAATATGACCATCTTATACCGGTGCAGCAGCTCTGCAGTGATATTAGATTGGTAGATAATAAGTAGACTTAAAAAGAAGATCAGATTTAGAGCAACGTTACAAACCTATTTTTCTCTTTTCATCTCTTTTTTTATTACCTGCTTCTATAAGTCTGCATCCTGACTCCTAAAAACCTGGGTTCACTTCATGTCTCGCTGTTTTTTTGTGTTGCTCCTTTGATGTCTGCGTATCAGTAAAAGCATTTTTTGATAGGTGAAGAAATTCTCCTCAACCACTACTTCTCAGATGCTGAAGTGTATCAGATACTCTTGGAATACAGCCTATATATTTTTAAAGCTTGTTGCTGATATACATTATTCAAATAGTTGTAATTGGGCTAAATGGCAAGGATTTTCACATCTCTTGAATATTCCGACACACTCCTAGTAATGTTTCCAAAACGACATGTCCAACTCAATTCTTTCACAGAACAAATCTCCTAAAACACACGTCACAGTTCACTCACTTCTGTGTCATTCAAATTCCACTAAAATAATGTCTCAACTCTCAGCTGTGCTTCTGTGGCACAACCCCTGGCAGACAAGATATTTTTCACCTCTCAACGATCACTGTTTTCACATTCAGCGCGTCAACGAAGCGTCAAGATGTCTTTCTCTCCCTCACTTGTACAAATCTCAAACAGAATTATTCAGTCATCGCCCATGGCTATGAAGACAAAGCAAGAGGCAGAGGGAAAGAGGGCGGAAGAGAGATGATAGCAGAGACAGAGGAAGAGTGTGAGAGAGGCTGTTTATGTTCCCTATCTAACTCATTCTCAGAAAATGCTTTAGACGGATCAAATAACTCGACGGAGGGGAGTTTAAAGAGCATGGTTTTCAGTCATGTATCTCTCTGTCTCTTAGTTTTCTCTTCCTTGTTTCTCATCAATATTGAGAATCTGCCTTGTTTTCTCCTTCTCTTCCCCCCTTAGTCCCCCTTCCTAAAGTAATGGATTTGGTTAGTGAAGCTACACAGCATTTAAGCATGGGTTTAATTAAAACCTTGATTTGTAATGTGTTTCTGATGTTGTGTTTCTGTTTGTCAGGCTTGGGTGCTCTCAATCCTAGGATGCCACAAAATGAAAGTTGAAAGTACCTTTCCCCCAGCAGGGGGCAGGAGAGACCCTCAACAGATAACTAGCCGCAGCCGTCCCTTTTGGTCAGAGATTTTAGGAATTGGCAGTTTTCCTTTTTTTTGTTTCTTAAGAAGACTTAAGTCCCCCTAAGTAGACAGAAGCTGAGCGCTCCAGATTAAAGGATTCCCGTCTTGATTAGCCTTACCTCAGTACTAATAAACGTAGATCTGGAGAAATTATTGTCATCAAATGCATGGAAGAATTATTTTAGAAGATTTTTCTGATAAGGTACATCCCATTTTGATCACTAACTTAGTGAGAAATGCAATTTATATTTATGTTTGGATCAAGGCCCAAACTTTCTCCATTTACCACTTTGACTGTGGTCAAAGACTCTCTCTTTCTATTTATTTCTCTTTGTAACACCATTATTTATCGTAGATATTACACGTTTCTAAAACCACCAGCAATATTGAACTGTGTCTGTGTGTATATATAACACATTTAAAAAACGTGCTTCGCAATGCTGGTTAAAAGGAGGATGATTTTAGTTTTCACTCCAGACTGGATTTGTTAAGAGATCCTAAAGAAAGAAAGAAAAAGAAAAAATCACCATAGAGTCTATGGCATAGAGTAAAACCCAACAAAGTGTCCTTAACATGTCTATGTCCCCCTTTCCTCTATCATGTTATCTTTATATTAACAGGGATGGAGAGAGTGACTGCAACACTTTTATATTTCCACACCTGCAAGGGTCGTTTGGCTTATCAGCTCCATCAAACTCTGCTGTTAAAGCCACCACCAGGAGGGTCCGTAAGCATTTACAGGCTGGGCTGGTTGTCTAATGAAGGATTTCACAGTCCTGGATCAAGTCTTCGATTCACCTTGGAGCGTAATGTTGCTTTAAGGAGCCAACCTCTATCTATATTTCAGCCACCACCTCTTCTATCTGCACAAACAGAGTGTGGGTGTGACTGGTCCACAGGCAGGACACGAGAGGTGTTGCTCATTTTTGCTGTGTAACTTTTTACAGTTTCAAATAGATTTTGACTCTCTGAATACATTTGCATTACTTTTCTTTTTGCTCTCATTAAGAGTCCTGGACTAACAAAGTATGCTCAACAAATTAGACAGCACAGTTTATGATCAAACGAACACCCTGTCAGAATATGAGCCTATTTTGTTGATTTATTTTATATATTTTGATTAAGGACAGTCTACAGTGTGAGTGACAGATAAGATGGGAGTCAGACAACGGGGGGATGATATACCCCAATGACTTGGTTCAAAGTAAATATCAAGTCCCAAAGGCTGCTCAGTTATCCAAACGGCTGCCAGAATGTTGTGCTGTGGTCGCTCCTCCAAACCTCTGCTCACATCCACTGTAATGTTTGGCTTCTAGCTGCTACATGAGTTGTTTGCTAGTTGCTAATATTTATAATTTATATCAAGACCTGGATCTAATCGTTTCACATGTAATTTCACAAGATTTATGTGAAGTTTCTTGTGAACCATTTAGGAAACATAACATTACACATTATATGACATGTTAGTTCAATGCAAAATACACTGATAAATACTATGATTATGTGTTTAAATCCTACAAGAAATTACTAATAATTTTATTTTACTCAAAATCTCTAATTTAAAGGGGACCTATCATGCAAAATGCACTTTTGTACGTCTTTTATACATGAATATGTGTCCCCAGTGTTCCAGGGAACTCACCAAGTGTCAGAAAACACAACCCTCTCTATTTTCCTCCATACCCAAATCTCTAAAAAAGGGGCTGCAACGGATCTGATACAGACTGATCCAGATTTGAACACTTCTATTACGTCACAGAAGTGGCGCTACGGCTATTGGGCCAACTCTCCACCTATCAGGGGAATGTGGGGTTGGGCCACGGCCGGCCATTGCCGCTCGAAAGCGCTGGAGACGCTGTAGTACATATGCCAGGCCTGTAAGTGGCGCTGTAGTCTGCCACAAAAGCAGCGAAAAAGACTTCCCGCCCATAGTTACCATGGTTACCCTTCTGTTTATTCTCCGCTGTGGCTTTTTTTCTCCCTCCCCGAGGCAAGCGTTTGCTCCCGCTGCTTTAATTCAATGCAATCCCTCCCCGTCGAGGCAAGCACTGTAATTCTCTCCGGTTAGTCCACCAGCAGATGACAAACACCCACCTCTCCGCCTCTTCCAAGGAACGAGGGGACCGTGCGGCAGAGTTTCAGTTTCAGTTTCTTTCGCCGGTCAAGATGTCCGTTAAAGTTTAAATCTTCCGGACAAAATTAGAAAAGTGCCGGTCAAAGGTCTTCGTTGTTATTTATTGAGCTTTAAAACAAATGAATAACGACTCTATATAATAAAACACGAAGGACGGAGATCTTTTTTTCTCCCCCTCTTGACTTCATCAGAGCATGGCTCCCCTGTCCTGCAGGGGGGCGTGGTCAGCTGCAGCTCACAGAGATCAGCCCCGTAGACAGCAAACAGCAAATAGAGCGAAATGAGGCATGGCTAAAATGCATGATCTGTTTGGTATTTTGAAAACAGAAACGTATAAATATACCTTTAAATATAGCATGATAGGTCCACTTTAAAGTAATTTTGTATCTTCATTTTGATAAGTACATTTAAATCATAGCACAAAGTCAATGTTAACTAAAGTAATGGGTTGACCTACAACCTGTGAAAAGCTAGTAAAATGTACAGGGCAATGTGAGTAAAGGTGGGCGACGCCCCCATGACGTCAGAGGAGTTTGCGCACAGTACAGACATTTGAAAAAAAGCAGACGTTCCAGTTGAAGAGAAGAGAGCATGGAGTCCATGGACCCTCATCTAATATGAATACTCATGGATTTTGAATCATGTAAGTATATTTATGTCCTTTATTAACTCTGTACATCCCTGTTAGCTTATCAGCTTAATGTGGATATCAAACGAACCTAACGTCAGTCTTTCAGCTTAGCAACTTAGCTAGTTAGCCTGCTTTCATGGACGAGGTACACACAACATGTAATACTTTGTGGTTTAGTAGTTGTTTCAAACTAGTCAACAGCTGGCGAAATTCACCATTTTGAATAAAAAAATGTGGCAGTGGGGCATTAGTAGTTCAGAAGAGTTTTTTTACTTGGGGGGGGGATGGTGTTCGCGCTACATTTTCAAATGCTGCTCGGTAGTTAAGCAGTGTGGGGCCAAATGGAGTTTTCCTTTACTGTGGAAGTCAATTCACTCACACTTTTTCTGTCTACACTGAGACAGATAGCGGCACCAGCTTCCTAAAAAAGGATATGTCACATTCACTGCCATGGACGCTGCTCTGTGTAAACTAGGGATCGACCGATATGGCTTTTTCAAGGCCGATACCGATTATTAGTAATCAAGGAGACCGATAACCGATATTTGGAACCGATATACATTTGCAGTAAAATTGGAAAATCTTGGTGTCAAAATGTAGAATAACAGAACTTCTATGAAATGCCTTTTTATGTTTAATGAACTTTTCAACATCTTAAAACTGGTTTCCTCTCTGTGACCCTGAGTAAAGTAAATGAAGTAAAAATAAAATAAAAACTACTAAAACTTGTTCTGAACTTGAAAAGATGACGGAAATGCATTGCAAGCTGTAGATTAATCATGGCATGTATCAATCAACAGAACAAAAATAAATGTGTTGTTTAAAAGTGTGCATTTCCGTCATCTTTTCCTACACCTAACCAAGTTGTTAGAAAAGGAGATTATTTTCAAAATACCTTATGCATTTAACAAGACAAAACGGACACATATAGTGTAAGATATTCTTGCAAAACATTGAATATGGATATGTTGGTTATTGCATGTGTGCACGCGCTGTAACCATATGGCTAAAAAGTCATTCTAATCTAAAATAAATATGGGTTTAAGAACAAATATGACACTTGAGTATCACAATATCCTATTTTTTTATACTGTATCGAGTCTAAAAAAACACTCATCTCACAGTCCCTAGGGACTTCCTGCCTTCTGTCACACACAGGCCAAGGCTGTCCTCAGGTATTGGTGGTATTTGTGAAGATCCTAATTACCCAAGTGCCAAATAAAGTGTCAGTTGAGAGTGCGGCTGGCTAATGAGCTCCCTGTGAGAGGGTCAGTAGTTAGCCGAAACAACGCTGGGCTCTGCTCCCTGATAAAGGTCACATACCTCTGGGGAAAAATGCCACAGCGTGACGAGATGACCAAGGAAAGAGGACCGGCCAGGCTTTCACTTGCCATTAAACCAAATAAATGAACCATAGAGAGGACTCAATTCTTTTTGGATGAGATGGCGCGTCTTTTCGGCAGCGCAGTCCACTACAAACACTCAGAGGCAGAGCCACACAGAGCAGACTAATGGCGCATTTCCACCATGGCGCAGAGCGCGGTTTAAGCGTGCCGTGTCGTGCCGGGCCCGTTTTTGGTTGCGTTTCCACTATGCCTAGTTCCGGCCCGGGGCTACTTTTTCACCTTTTTTCTGGCCCGACAAAATCGTGGTTCTATCGGGCCAACAACCAGGCTGAGTCGGGCTGAGTTTGCTAAACTAGAGAGAGAATCGCTGGCAAGGGGGCTACAACTACAACAAGATGAACATATTTGACCGTGATTTAATTATAATACACGTTTCAAAATGATGCCGAAGTAACAACATACTGATACCGGTTAGTAAAAACCATGAATTAATGCTTTGACAAGTCTGCAGACAGACGGCAGGCGAAAAACCTTTTAAAATGCGCGTTGTCTAAATGGGGATCGGCTAAGCTAACGCAATATATGCTCCGACCGTCCACACTCACAACAACGGCCTATACAGACATAAATAAACCAGCGACTGTGCTCGCCATGACACAGACAGTCTGTGGTTTGTGCTTGTTTAACTTTTGTCTAGTTTCTGAACAAATATGAGGAGCTGTGAGCTTGAGTGCTAACAGCTAACGGCTGATGTTGTTTTTCTGGGGTGCTCATTGAAGATGACGTCACGGCTCCGCCTACACTGCGTTACTATAGATACTACCCCAGTTCCTAAACTGTAATGGAAGCGCAGCATAAAGTGAGCCAGTCCTAACAAGGCATAACGAGGCCTAGCCATACCGAGCGAGGCCGAGCGAGGCTGTGTAGTGGAAATGCGCCATAACTGTGTAGTGAGGGCCTGAGAGAGGAGAGGCAGGACATGAGATAATTAGGACCTGAAGGAAACAGAGAGGACCTGAACAAAGTGGAGAAATAGGAAAAGGTTTCACTGCAGTCTGATATGTGTAAGTGGAGATTTTGACCTCCAATATCTCCATATGGCAATCAACATTACCTGTCAACCCAGAAAGAGCTTTTTTTAAATTTAAAACTGGAGCTGTTTGAGGTAAGGTTGCAGAAATAGCCAGACCAAACACAGACCCCTAACCATATAAAACGGCCATAAAAAGCTTTATATGATTCTAGTACTGTATATGGATTTTAACCTATTTCAGATTTTATGATTGAGGCTGCTATCTCAGTTATTATTGACTTCCTCTGCAAGAGCTTCATTTTGACATTTTGTAAAATACAGATAAAGATAACACTTTCAGAAAAATACTTTTCTAAACACTTCTAATGCTTTAGAAATCAATGCAGCGTAAATAATGCTGTAGAAACCAATTCACTATGTTTAAGACTGATTAATTATACCCAGAGGAAAGCATTACAACTCCTAAAAGCCACTCACTTTATTCTCATCATGCTGTACCGTGTGTTTCAGCTCGGCAGCCCAGCTGAACTGAGCGGGTGAAGGAGGGACATTATCAGTCACAGTCAATAAACCCATTAGCGCCATTAGCATAGGTGCTGCCTTGCTTGCTTGTTCTTTTCTTTTGCGTCCTTTTGTTATTCTGATACCTTGCTCACCTTTCCTCTTCATTAAGCTCTCACACGT
Source organism: Trematomus bernacchii (assembly GCF_902827165.1). Lineage (NCBI taxonomy): Eukaryota > Metazoa > Chordata > Actinopteri > Perciformes > Nototheniidae > Trematomus > Trematomus bernacchii. Next base: position 2,507,047 of record NW_022987973.1, read on the forward strand.
GGTTAACTGGAGAGAGAAAAACTGTCCAGAAGCTTTGGTTTATGCAAGCGGAAAACAAAAAAAGGAAAAGTAAAAGCATCAGCAGCCTGATACTAATGGAACGAATGGAAAACACTAATGAATGTCTAACCTCATCCAATCCTCCCCTCAACGTGCAATTCTCTCTTTTGCAAATTCACTTTTTGTCTCCGTCTCTCTCGCTTCATAATTTGCTCACCCATGTACTCTGTCATAGGTTTTAGTCCTCAGGTACAGGAACTCCATTAAAAGCTGGAGCAAAAGCACTTAAATGCGATAAATAAACCAACATCTACCACAAGGAATAAGGCCTCTTCACTCCACACACATTCAAACATTTGTTACCTCCTAATTATCTCAGTAGTATTTATATTTAAACATGAAAACACAGATAAAGGACCCTTTTGCCTTGCTTTTCTATAAAGACCGAAGAGTGTTTTTCCATGTTTAGCCCCATATTGTGTCTATATTCCTGCCAAACACTCTCCAAAGTAACAGCCCGTCCACACAGCGGCGTGCGTTGAAAGCTTCACCATTCACTTGAATGGGGTGACGTCACTTTTCGCCGAACTGCATTGTGGGAAGCGAAGCGGAGCTTTGCTGGCGTGGCTCGCTGCAAAAGTTGAGAAATGTTCAACTTTTGAAGCTTCTGAAGCTTCGGTGGAAGCGTCAGCCAATCAAATCTCGTTTATGCAGCCAATCAAACCGCGTGTATGCTGGGAGAGACACACCGCAGGTCATTTCCTCATATTCCAAAAAATGGAGCAAGCTTCAACGCACGCCGCTGTGTGGACGGGCCGTAAGTGTTTTTCTCATCTTCCAGGCAGTCATTGGGTTCCTTTCATTTAAGTACACTTTGTTAATTAATTTGCTAAGACTTAATGATGAACTAGATCAAGCAGAGGAATCCATGATGTGAATCTATTGTTTTTGACCAGTAGTGAGCAAGGAGACGTATGTTAACCAAAAAGTCTTAATAATTTAGCGTAAAATCTGTTGTTTGTTCACAAAAGGTGTATTCTAATCATATACCCCTATCTGCAGGATGACTTATTTATCTGTGCTGTCAAATAAACATTCAATCCATCCAATCGCTGTTGAAAAAAACATCAGATTTGATCAATATAACAATGTATTTAGATTACATAAAGCGTATGCAGTGAAGTGTCAATCCATGCTTGTGAACTCAATTAAAACTTTCCAAATCATCAGCGCTTGCCGGTTCACTAAAATATGTTTCTAAAAACCTTGTAGTTGAGACATAAACAATGCAGGGATAACATTTAGATTTAAATGCGATGATCGCTGCCTTGTTTGACAGTTAAATCGGAGTTCAGGGGCAGTGATTGACACTACGTCAGGGACTTGTTTGTTTCCCTTTTAAAGCAGTGACAGGATATGGTGACAGTTTTAGACAAAAATACGACAACTTAATATATATATTTTTAAATAAAGCAACCAATTGCAGCTTAAATGATATGGGATGATTGTGGCTCTGATTTAAAGATGAGTTATTACATGGTTGGAAATACCAGCTTTCTTCAGTGTTCAAGTGTTTTGTTGACCCATTCATCCAACCTAACCTCTTTACCCCACTGTTAAAGATTATCTTATTTCGCTGCTAAGACTTGGTTACTTCAACATGATTATTTAGTGTTTTTTGGTCCTAGCTAAAAGGACGGATGCTGTCATTCCCCTTGAGAGGACAGACTAGGATTCACAGTTTTGTTCTGGGGCCTCTCTTAAGCACTCTGTCCATCACTTGATGTAGTTACTTGGCTTTTAAAAAATAAATACAAATTAAAGTCTCTAGAGGCAGCAAAATATTTGTACATGAATTTCAGACCTCAGACAATACAGAAAACCTCAAGATTGACAGAGACATGGAGTAAGAGAAGAAAAGTGATATAGACAGGGAGAAAAACAGCGAGACGCTGCTAGAATAAGAGCCAATGCTGAGAGGGAGAGAAAAAGAGAGACAGATAGAAAGAGAGAGAGGGCCGGTTGATACAGATTGTGAAATTGATGTATGACAGAAGGGATTGGTGTTGCCTCTCAGATACATCTGAATTGAATGTTGTCAAGAAGAGGCAGATTACAGCAGAGCCTGCCCTGCATCCAGCCTCCTGCACTAAATGAAGACGTGTTTACGTTCAGATGAGAGAATGAGAAAATTGTGTGTGTGTGTATGTGTGAGTGTATGTGTGAGTGTTTGTGTGTTTAAATCTGTGCCAACAACCCTGCTTGCCAAATGTCTGAGGATACAAGGGGCATCGTGTTTCATTATGCTTGACTATACAGCAAACAGCCCAACAAGGTCCTATACTGCAAAAATCATACAGACATCTACATCAAACATGTAGTATTCTGTAGCAATTTTTAACTTGATAAAACGATCTTGCTTATATGTAAATGTGTTTTGTAGTCAAAAAGGTGATTATGCACAGTTGAGAAAGCTGATGCAGGAATATAAGCAGGTGAATATTACTATAACATAAAGCAGTTTTCTCTGGAAGTCCTATATTTCCCTGTCTCCTCTGTTTTACCTAAAAGAACAAAATGAATCACCAAAAGCAAACTTTCTACATCTCATTACTTGATCTGCCCTTATTTTGACTTATTTTTTCCTCTCTGCCATTAACAAGCTTCAGGCACCCACCCTGATGTGTGTTTCTGTGAGCAGTAAGGATGGATAGTTAGGGATGAGGCACATTCTCCTGTGCTGAAAAAATAGTGTGTGTTTGTGGTGTGGGTGGTCTTTCCAAACAATGAAGCAGCCTTGGGCTGAGAGGCTGAGAAGAGTTTGATATAATGTAGCAACCAAATAGACTGGACCCTGAAGACAGTGTTACTGTAAACAACAATTTTTCATGACAAAAATGAGACTAAAACTTGATCTTTGACAACATATGTTCCATATATATTCAATTCTTCTTCATCTATAAATACAAACTAAATGACAATGCAAGAGACAGAGAAAGGGACTATAACTCGAAGACTACATTTTTGCTTAAACTCATATACATTTTCATCAATCGACTCAAACTAAACTCATGTTGCCTGTTATAGAAAAAAATATAAGACAACACGGAGGATGTCAGAGGAGCTGTCCGAGTTGCTGGACAGGCTGACACTCAGGAGCTGTAACCAGCACCAAGGAGATTTCTGCTGATCACAAAAAGCCCTGCCTCAGCTATTAGTATTATCCAATGTAACTGTGTGATACCCTGTATAACCTCTGAGCTGTTCCTCTGAGTGCTTAATCCTGGGACCTAAAACACCAAGTCAGCAGTGTATTAGTCCTAACTGGATGGAGACTGCAGCATCACTAGATGTACCACCAACTTTGCTAAAGATGCCTTATCAACAGTGTTGGTAAGGTTCGTTGAAATGTAATAGGTTACAGTTGACTAAATACCCTGTTGTAAGTTACTATTTTAATGACTACATAAAAGTAATGTCATCTGAGCCTGTTACATTTGATTACTTTTCTAACACATGCTTTACACTATATGCAACAAATCTCTGTGTAAATTAAAACAAGAAAACGAATCAAACACAATACTCAGATGAGCGCAGCCAAATGAATGGAGCCTGTCTTGACTTAAAGGTGGGGTAGGTAAGTTTGAGAAACCGGCTCGAGATCGCTAGAATTTGAAAATACACAACCGGAGAAAATCTGCCACTTCCTTACAGAGCCCCTCCTCCAACACACACGAACGCGCACATGACCAATGAGGGCACGAGATAAGTTTGTGCACAGATGGAAGGCTGACAGGCAGGTAGGCCATCCAGTTATTTTAGCCGGGCCGGCTAAAATGATTGGTCGTGCTTTTTACAGCACTACGGCTTCCACAGATGACATTTTTTTATGGATTTTTTGTCAAAGCACTTAAGATATTCATTGCTATCGGGATGTTAAGAGCATTCCATGGAATATAACAAAAAGTGTATCTCGAGCCGGTTTCTCAAACTTACCTACCCTACCTTTAATGAAGTTCAAATGTGTCCTTGGCTTTGCTGGACTTCCCTGGAAATAGTCATCCATCACTTTACAGTAAATCTACACATTTTGACCTTGACAATTCCTTCTACTCTGGTCAAATCTGATCATTTCCTTCCTACAACTCTTTCCGAACCTTGTCGCTAGGCTCCTCACTTGACCCAGGAAAAGAGCCCACATCACCTCCATCCTGGCGGTCCTGCACATGCTTCCAGCTCACTATCAAATGAATTTGCAGTCAGGGCGGATAAACTTTGGAACAAATGAACATGCAGAATGCTCCACTGTAGGCCTACATGTTTGTTCAGTTTGTGCTCGGTCAGTCTTAAGCAACCCTAAAATCAAGCAGAACTCAGGGCTACTACATTAGGCTTTAGGACCTGAGTATATTATCAAACTGATAAATCTGTCAAACTCTTGAATGTGTGAAATGTAAGTGTTTGTTTTATGCTATGAAAAACTGATGTGTGAAATAGATTTGCAGGCAGTCACACTTTCAGAGGCCAGCTCTGCTAAAATGAAAAGCACTAACCGCACCCTTACCTCACATTGCATTGCAGCAAAGAGTTTGCATCTAAAAAACGAAAAGACGTATTCCTGTGTAAGGTTTGGACAACACACGTTGAGTGTGATTTCACTTCTGCAGTCTTTTGGTTCTAGGTCTTTGTAAAAGCAAACTTAAAGATTAGATCTCAAATGTCATACAACACTTCTGTCTATTGAAGACATTTCTTTGAATAAGCAACACTGACAATTAAATTACTCCAAATTTTAATCTATATTCAACATTTTGTGCACACTAAAACGCACACACACAAACACTACATAAACAGTTTGTTTACTTCATGCTTGAGATGTAGCTCCATTTTAATTGGAGCTGAAGTGGTGTGTATAAGTAGACAAAGAGAGAGAGCGAGAGAGAGAGAGAGAGAGAGAGAGAGAGAGAGAGACGACAGACAGGGGATGCTAGATGGGCGACAGAGACAATACACAACTCATTCCTCGAGGGAAAAGCTGACTGACAGAGACAGAGAGTCAGGGGAAATCCTCATTGTGGATGATTCAAATGCGATCACAGTACAAAGAAGTATAAACAGATTTAATATACGTACTGCCATCGAACACTCAGATCATTCATTTGTTCCAATTTGACAGACCATCAACCATAAGTTTAGCCTGATTTAATCCAGCGTGTGTTCAGCACAGCCTAATGCACCCATAACTTGCATTTAATCAATGTTTAAATGATTAATTGATATGTCCTGATTATCTTTTTTCTGAACAGCATGTACATCAGTAAATTAATATTGATCTAATGGGGCTTGCTTGTTCAATTGAAATATTAGTAGTAAGTCATCAGGGAAAATTGTACACATGCAAATAATCAATACATTTAACATGAAAAAAATAAAAATGGGAAAATACTTTTAAAAAGAAAGGGCCTGGTTATACTATTCAATAACTGTCCCAACTGAATCGATAATCTGCATGCATCTTTACCTTGGATTCCAACTTGTAAAGGATTTGTATTCACTGCATATCATCCATCCGACCATATATTTAACCTGTTTATCCCGCTCAGGGTCATACTTCTCCCAGCATGCATTGGGAGAAAAGCACGGTGCACCATGGACAGTCACATTAGCCGCTTCCACACCAAGTACTTTGTCGTACTTAGCAGCGACGTGCAGTCAGGGGAGGCAGGGGAGGCAGAGCCTCACCTGTCATACTCCAATGTAACGGAAAAACAACTAAAGAAAAACTAAATAGTAATAATAATAAAATGTCTCCACTGATCTGTGTTGTAAGTGTGATTTATGTATGATTCCAATCGCTTTTTATAGTCAAAATCAGCTAATTTGCCGAGCTCCGCTACAACTACGGGGAGCGATGAGAAGTGAGCCAGGGACGTGCTCTATGAGGCACTAAGCGCATGCCTGTTACCATCTCACTGTATGTCACCAATGTAATGTTTGTAGATCCCTTTATTACATGTGTCCTCGCCATCCATAGTCTCTAAATAACTTATTTCACGTATATATGATATTTAGGCTGAAGGATAGCATGGACTTCATCTTCAAGTCAAGGTAAGACCACAATTGTAATGAAAATGGGATCTTACTAAGAAAGAACAATCCAATATTTAGATTTTGGGTATCCTTTTGTTCAACGGTCTGTTTAAAATGAATCGAAGCATCAGACTAAAAAAGCTTTTGAAAATAACCGAATATTTCGATTAAGGTCAAAATATAATATTTGTAAATCTGACTCTGAAAGAGTCAGTGCCTCACCAGCCATGAACCTCACCGCACGTCACTGGTACTTAGTTCCCAGTACTTAGTCTCGCCGAACTCTTTAGTCCCGGAACTGTCCCAGTAGATCGCATTCACACCGGAATAAGTCCCTGAGGGAGGATTACTCAAATGAAGCTGCTGACGTCACTTCTTCTTCTGCTTTGGGTTTACTGGCAGGCCGCAAACAACTTCACGGCGTATACTCGGGTGGCAGTAAATCGCCACCCGAAGTCCCGGGTAAATCGCCAGAAGCGCTGACACCTCCTCATCACTCCACCGCTCCCACGTTTTTTTTTGTGTTGCCATAAGTTAGTTTCTCTCCGTTGGTGCGTTGGGCTAATGCTAATAATGCTAATGCGAGCAAATAAAATGGCGGCTTCACAAAACTTTTCTGAGTTTTACGGGGTTTGGTTTGCAATTCCCCCAGCCAATCAGAAATTGGAACCTTTTCCTCCCCAGGAAAGTCCCTGCTCTCTAGCAGGGACTTTCCTGGGGAGGAAAGGTTCGCATGAACTAAGTTCTAGTTCCAGAACTTTTTGGTGTGAGCGCAAAATCCCAAGAACCATCGGAACTATTCCTGGGAAAAGTACTCCGGTGTGAAAACGCCTATTGAGGGCTGACACACTGTGTACAGCAATCTGTTCTTGACTATAATGTAAGATTGCAAAAACAATCACACACACATTCAACTCCAATTGTGTAACATTTACCGCCTTCTTTTAGGTACGCTCTACTCAGAACGCTCTTATTCTGAAAATGTGACCAGTTTAATTTGCATCCCTTGTTCATTGAAGAGCAAATGCCAAATAATATGTATATTCCAGGGACACACTAAATAACTAAAACATTAAAACAAATCTAATGCAAAACTTAAAAAAAAAAAACGAAGTTGTCCAACAGGGCAAACAAAAGAACACATGAAGACTACGTCAGTCACCCAGACCACCTTCACACAACTTTTCTCACATCATGCAACACGATAGGAAGTGCAAAACAGAACTCTACCGTATTTACCAAAACTGAAACTCTACAATGCGTTGCCAAATACGAACAAACAGCCATGCGAATAGCACAGAATGTGTCATAATCACAAGTGACTTCAGCAGAATAAAACAACCCTCACCCTTTTGAACTCTCCGTGCTCACAACCCAATTTACAAAGTCATGTTTTTAGCAGCTTGGCAAATTAATAGGATTTTAAAATGTGCTGGTAGAGAATGCCATTATAAGTGTACTTTTTTAAAATTACATTTTATACATTGGATAATCAAATATTCTCTTGTTATACCATGGGTTGTTTTATTTAGCATTTGCTCTCATTGTAATATATTATTATAGCAGTGTGATGCCGAGCTGTGTTTAATTTAATGAGAAGCATCTCCTAACTTAATAATCCAAGTAACAAGTGGTTTTGGAACATAATCATTTGAGTGTGTCAATGTAATCATGTTGTGATTTAAATCATCCAGTCTGGATGATTATTGCAATTAAAAGAATATCCTCTTTATTTTAACAAACACGCAGAGATTCATATTCATTGCTTAAAAATGGTAATGTAATGTCTAGTATGTGTAAATGAAATTGCTGACATTGGGGAAACATTTATCATTGTTTGTGTATTAAAAGTTACAACATAGTAATCTTTGAAAGTAGGTCCTAAGCAATCTCAGCAAAGCTTTCTTGCAGAGTATGCCTTTTATTATTCTCGTTTTCTTCCTTTATAGCTCTTTTACCACTCGACAGCTACATCACACACACACACACACACACACACACACACACACACACACACACACACACACACACACACACACACACACACACACACACACACACACACACACACACACACACACACACACACACACACACACACACACACACACACACACACACACAGTTGTATTGGCTGCTGTACCTACATGCCTCCCATGGGTGTGTGTGGCGGTCAGAGGAGTGGTCCTAGACTCCCAGCTCCAATTAAGAGAACAGACAGTTGGTGAGAGGGAGAGAGAGTGTGGCCTCCTCGAGACGCAGAAACACTCCTGCAGAATATTAATAACGGCTAACATTTCAGCCATATCCTGCTCTCTCAGATTGCAGCTTTGTTAATGGTAACTCACTGCTGTCTTTGTATTGCATGTACAACAACGTATCATGTTTGCCTATGAGCAGGAAACACAAGTTGAAAATAAATTCTGAAATGTCAATGACACGAAAAGTCTTAAAGAGGCCCTATTATACCTTTTGGGATGTTTCCCTTTCCTGTAGTCTGTTATATAGGTTTTTGTGCATGTCAACGGTCAAAGGCCAAAATCCCAAAGTTCCCTCCAGAGGGAGTTTCTCTCCCACACAATTAGACTCCTATGTTTACTTTTGCGACATAGTGACATCAATATGCAACACTCACACTAGCGCTCCAACACATTGTACGTGTTAGGCTGAGGGGCGGGACGTCTCAAAGCAGTTGACCAATCACAACAGAGCTGGCCAGCTAACCAATCAGAGCAGACTGGGCTCTGGTTTCAGAGGTGCTGCATCACAGGCAGTATGAGAAAAATAAAGAGTTTTTTTTAACATTAAAGCGTGGAGACATGTCACAGTAGAGGCACACAATGCAATTATGACACCTGCAATTGAGCATAACAGAGCCCCTTCAGAGCAGAGAAACATTTGAGTTTTTGCCACTCTGAGGCTTAACCCGAGAACAAATAAGTCAAATTATTGATATAAGGATAAAGTTATGTTTTGAGCTTTTAAGTACAGCTTTAAAGCACAATACATGCTAATAAATTATGATGATCCTGCATTATTTTGTTGTTATACAAAAGTATTATTCATAGATAGTCATGGCTAGGGAATTTAATTCCACTCTTAATTATAATAAAGATTGTCTTGTTGAACATTTTCATAAGTGTGGTACTATAAAAGGAAATAACATCTGCTTTTGATTTGGTGTCTTGAGAATTGGAAAACAAGAACACATTAGCTATACTTTGTTTTTTTAAGTCACCATTTACAGTAATAGCCTTTTCTTTTGGAAAAGTACACTGACTACTGATTGTTGAATATTAAGTAGTCATTATAAGAAGTTGAAGAATTTATTTAGAAAACTAATTCATTGCAGATTAATGTTACTTAATAATGAACTCAGTCATCTTACAGGTAGTCGGGTATATATTTAAATGTGCTTTTTCGAGGACGTGCATTTAAATATGCATCCTTTAGGCATAAACAAAGGATCGTCCAGGGAAAAGTTGCCTTTCGGAAAACATGTTCAGGTAATTCGGATAACTCCTCAGGTCTAGGAGATTTGGTTCAGTTGGATATGTAACAGAGTATGAGAGCGAAGGTTTGTCAGCATGAGGTCAGTGGTGTTTTTAAAAAGTCCAAGTAAAGCCTCAAGTTTTGAGAGGGCAATTTTCAAATCTTTCAGACATGACTAGCAAGTCAAGTCATTCTGGCCTAGAAATGTAAGTATGCAAATAAGAATGGAATTATGTCACAAAATACTTATTTGTAATGGATATAGGTGGCAGGTAAAAAAGCTGTATGGGTCAAATATTTTAATGAGGCACCCAAAACAAAAGCTACAATGTCTCTTATAATCTGTTTTAAGTTGACTCTGGGTCAGGATCGATTGTCAGTTGTTCTCTGGAAACAGATGGGCTGCTCAATTATCAGCTGACAAATGATCCCTTATATCAATCAGCAATACTAAACACTTCATATAAATGAATAACTTTCCAAACTCCTAGCATTGGTGGAACAAAGAAACGAGGCTTACATTAACAATGTTCCTCCAACTGTGATTTCATTTGCTCCATTTTATACAGGAGTGCTTCCTTTTATAACTGAAGAGATGATGACAAGTCTTCTCAAACGAAATCACGCGTCTCCCTCCAGGTGTTGCCCATCAGTAGGTAATTCCCAGACAGATACATCCTCCTCCTGTTGTGAAGCAGATGGCTCTAACCAGGACATACTGTTGCTGTCTCACTTCTCTTGTCAGCTCCCTAATCAGATATTTATGAACAATAATAAACTTTCACATTAACATATCAGTAATGTTGGACGAAAACAAAAGTAACACTAGGCTAATATTTAAAAAAAATCCTGTTCTGTTAACCTGACTTTTGTTAGGCATAGAAATCAAGCATTGTTACTTAATTTTCGAATAAAAAAAAACGTGTGCACCCATTATTCCTCATCCTCCCAAACATCCTGAAGCATGTATACCGGAAATCATGATTCAATTGTTTAGGTCGCCTCTACCTTTGTCAGCTATCCCCCCCCAAACCCTGCCCCTGCGTCAGGGCTCTCAATTGATCTTTTTCCCTCCAGGCTCTGTCAACCTGTAGCCGGACAACATAAGAGCCATCTATCTCCTCTGCAGCTAGCTGAGAATAATCTGCGATGTGCTTGTGCATGGATGTGTGTGTGTGTGTGTGTGTGTGAATGTGTGAGTGTGGTGGCGAAAGGACAGTCATAAACAGAAACATGCAGGACCCAGATGCCGGTGGGCTGAAGCTAGCTTTAGGAGAGCTAGGAAAGCTAATACTCTGAGCGAGGAGGAATCCAACGTGATTTAGTGGCACAGTCAATGAGCTGGGCAAGGACAATGGTTCTCTAGAGCTCGGTAGAGAAATGAGGACAGAGTTGGGGAAATGGGCAGAGGCTGTAAAGAAGGCGGTGAGGTAAAAGAAGGGGAGAGAGATTACTTAGGTGTAGGCCTGAGGATATGGATTGGGATGCGGTCGGCCGAGGCTTTCTGAGATATGGAAGACGGAGGGAGATTTTTCTAGGTATAGAGGTGATGTGATGACACAATGGGACTGTTTATGATCATATGCTGCTGATACAAGTCCAATTTATTTAGTTATTTATTTATAATTTGGTGATTATCTTGAAAACCCGGCTCTTGTAGAATACGCTATTGTATTTTCTAGATTTTATTTTCTTAATTAAGAAGCACTCTCATTTCATGGCTCTGAATTGGTTAATACTAGTACTTTCTTCACAAAGCCTCACAGTATGTTATGGAAACATAAGTTAAGCCTTAATTTCTGCTCTTATAATGCTGAATATTTTACCCGCCCTTTTTACCAGAACAATTCTGACTACATTTACAAACTAGGTTATCTAATTTAATTATGTTGGATAACAACCCTGAATTACAGAGGTTCTGGTTCAACAAGTGCATATATATTTTGTAATAACTTTGACTTTAGTTATGCCTAGTGAGACTGTTATCTTTATGTTGATTTAACTGTCTTTAACTCCAGTTTAAGATTTCAAATGTAATCTTTCCTAGATTAATATAGAAACAAAGGGGTACTGTATGTGATATCCAGATGCAAAACCTTTTCTCTTAAATTATTGTATGCCACACACACACACACACACACACACACACACACACACACACACACACACACACACACACACACACACACACACACACACACACACACACACACACACACACACACACACACACACACACACACACACACACACACACAGACACACACACACACACACACACACACACACAGTGTAATCACAACAAATCAGGGGTTCACGGTGTGTAAATGTCAGGTCATTAGTGTGCTCCAGTCTCCTCCTGTCTAATTGGACTATGGTAAATATAGCCGCTCAGCATTGATTCCTGCACATCCTGCTCCTCGCTAACTTCCTCTCTAGCTTATTCTCTTCTTTCTCTCTTTTGCACTTCTGGTCTTCTAACACAAACCTGGAGGACTATTTCATGTAAGCAGCAGCATGATCAACATGGATTTATGTGTTTATAATTTAAATACTGTATATGTACAATATATATATATAGACTATTCAACACCTGAGCTTGCAATATTTTTATATGTATTGTTGTTTTGTAGTACATTTTTTGTATGTCTTAAAATGTGCACTGTTGAGGAACTTGCAATCTAGGTTTTTCATACATTACATAATTACACCGTAGTTTTGCATATGTTATGACAATACACTTTTGAATCTTGAATTGAATCAAAGATGAGCATGCCGGAGAGCTGGTTGGAACATGGTTTTCCTTTTGATTTCATTAGTGAGTTCTGTTTAATTAAACAATGACTAATGGGATCAAATGCATTTATAGTCCCCTTTTATATAATATTTCTAACTAGATTGCTAACATCTTAAGGATAAAGACAAAGCAACCATTTAAACTTTAAATAAGTAATAAGTCATTTAAGTTTTTATAGTGTCTCAAGTTTTTAATTTTTTTTCATTTCAGCATAAATATGGTGTTGAGTCTTAAATGCAACTAACATTCAAAGTGAAGTCCCTCCCGATATCTAACCACGGTTGTCAGGCAATTTGCACTCAGCTCAAGAGGGGGCAGAATTGTAAAGGAGAGAAACACACACAAGTACACATTAACATGTGCTGATGGTGGTTGCATGTGTGTTTGTGTGAGAATGAGAGTGTGAGTGTGTGCTTTACGCTGACAGTGACAATTACTTTATTTAACTAAGTTATTGAACACGACAGGAGGTTCTTTAAATGCTAAAGCACAGATTGTATCTGTTCACACCTGCCAGTGTCCTGGGTATTATTACACCTGAACAGACACGACTAATTAATTAATCCAGTGGGCTGCCTAATATAGTGAAAAAGGACACACCCTGGAAAAGTGGGAAGGCAGATAGACTATATGCAGCAATAATTTAACAATGCATTTCAAATATCAAGTTCTTTATTTTAAATGCACAAAAATTACAGAGAGGCAGTTGTTGGCAATGTCAATCTAAATATCACGTAAGTCCAACAATGCTCATTTAAATTATGTAAAAAATAAAAAAGTAAAAGTAGAAATCTAACACATAAAATAGTGCAACAATCATGGCCAGACAAATAAGATGCAAGAATGTACAATGGCAACGCTGGCTTACTTTTGTTTCAATTATAGCCTAGGTTACTAACTTTAACTTTTGAGTCGACCACAGCACAATTAGCCCTACCTGTTTTATAATGGTTTAAGTTAACTGTTTCTTATCTGCTGAACAGCTCATCTCTGCCTATACTGTCAGCTTACAGTAGATGTTACTTGAACTTCCGAACAACTTCACAAGTTAAACAAACTATGGGGTACCTCAAGGCAATAATCTTGAGCCTCGGATTTCCTGTTTTTATAATGTGAGTCTCGGCCCAATTATACACATTCATAGAACTCATTAAAACTGCTATGGTGATGAAACTTAGATATATGTGCCTGTAAATGTGAGTGATCACACCCGAATTATGAAAAAATTGCCTTTCTACGGTGACAATTGCCTTTCTACGGTGTCACTTTAGCTATGGTTTTGTATTTTCTGTCCATGGTTTATGCAAAATCCCTCGTTTATTCATTTGTTTCATCCTGAGATTATTTTCCCCTTTGCCTGCCATTTTATCTGCACCTACCACCTATTGCGAATCTGTGTGATTTGTGAAACCAATAAGGGAGCAAGGACATCACATGAAGGCACCTGGCAAGACATCAACCTCTCTGTGGGTTCACTGGCAAATCTCTCAAAGTTACCTTTTTAAAAATGCATGGCATGAGCCATAGTGGGTTACAAGGGCTACAGTATTAACACAGCAAGTGTGCGAGCTGAAATATGCACATGAGCACCCATTATGTAGACTATGTGTGTATGCGTTTTTGGATATGTGGGCAGAACAAAGCGGTAGTAACTCATGGTCTTGATAAGGAGACTTTAAAGCTGGCGTGTATCTGTTGTTTAAGAAAACATGCAATTTCTGATTATATCTCAATGTTTGTTTTACTAGCTGTACCGACGTCTCGCTAGGAACTGAGAACAGACTATTGACATGGAAACAGGCTATCTGAAGGCAACAGTGAGAGTACAAATGAAGTTGCATGTGTGTTTCTGTCCTTATTCAAAGCATGTGTCTGTGTGCCTCTGTGTGTGTGTATCTGTGTGTCTGTTTCAATTATTTTCTCACCGTCCTGGCTGCCGTATGTATTATATTGCTTTGCATTGTATGCACAACCAGCCCCACATCAAAGTGAACTGTGCCCGCAAGGACATATTTAAAAATCAATGCAGTCTTGGATGTAGCTAAAAAATTCATATCATTCACTCGCATCTCGCTCTCTTTCGCACACACACCTCAGCACACACAGGCACGCACAAATTCAATATCAGTTACAACTCACCGACAAAAAGCCATGTTAGTCACTGATCTCTGTGTGAGCAGCGACAGTGTCTCAATAGCTCAGCTGCAGGAGGATCACACTAACACATGACCCTACATCAGGGGTACTCAAACTTTTTTATTAAAGGTCCAGTTGTGAACTTTATACAAGGTCACTGGTCCGGATCAATGCCAGTAAAGTCCTAATTGGAAGCATTAGAAAGTCAAGGTAAACTTGCGGTTAACTTGCGGTCTGCTATGCGTGTCACGCTCGCACACACAAGTAAATATATATGCACGTTCATTCTCACAACGCGTCAGACACAAGACGCGCGTACATGATGATGTACATTAATTTATCAGAATCAGATTTTTTTTTTCTTTTTAATAATGGGACACAGGGTTCGGTCCGGATTGATTTGCAGTTCGGTCCGGATCCGGACCTTGGTCCGGAGTTTGAGAAGCCCTGCCCTACATGTTTCATAATTTTGCACAAGTCATCATCTGTGATTCCTCTGACGTTCCCGTTTTAGAATGATATGTTTGTATCACAGGATCTTCAAAAGAAGGAGAGAGCAGCCAGAAATACTCCCACATTTAGTGTCAGCACTCCTGAATTCTGACTTCAAAAGTAAAACTTGCTCAATTGGATTTGCAATTATAAGTGACTGTATATTGTGTATTTAATGTCTTTCATTCAGCTTGTACTGGTTCTCATTGTGCATTGATTATAATTTTATCAACCACGTCCTGTAAGACTTACAATTATTTACCATTACCATATACAATGGTTTTTGCCAAATATGTTTGAGTTAAAATATGCTTACAGAAAGAAAGAAAACGTAACCTGTCTTTTTCCATTAATCTATTGTTAATGTAAAAGTAGTGATGACAGCAGTTTATCCATGTACTCTGTGCTAAATAAACAATGCAGCCTGTAAAGGTGGGTCAAATTTAAATTATTTTATGCATTGCTGGGTCCCCCCAGGATCAATTTCCTCTCGACCGATTATAACACATTATATTTTGCACTAAAGTCTTGCTCTTAATGTCTTGTGTAGTCTTCTGAGTTTGGGACAGTTAGCCACAAACTAGAAGAACACACTGTTACATTGTTCTTATCAACCCAATCTATTTGCTGGATTACAGATAGAACCACTTTCCAAACACTAAATTGCCCACTTATTTAGACTTGTATTGAGCCAAAATGGAGCCCAGCCTTCCTTATTTATCTGGAAGCACACATTTTCCCATTGATTTAAGAGTCACACATTTTATGTATTAGCACCTGCTTTTCCTCAAATTGCTTTTGTGATTGTTAGGGGCCTTTGGTTAGGAGATTCATGGAGGGATAGAAAATAGAAGACAAGCAAAGAGAGTGCTGTGGCTAAACTCTCTGGTTGGCTGATAAAAACGGAGACGATTATCCTAAAAAGTGACGGTATATTTCCCATTATACACCAAACTTTTGTCACGTTTTAAGGACGGACGAGTTATCATTTAGCGTCTGTGTGAAAGTACTTGGGAGACGGCTTGGGTGCATGTATGTGTCAAACCAGGGACTTTCACCTACGACTCAGTGGCCTGTGTGAAACAGAAAATGTACATTTACTTGTTGTAAGCTAGAGGAGTTTGTTTATGGAGTCTTGTTTAAATGTTTGTAAGAACATACAGCAATCCCATCTCTTTATTCACACTCATTCCTTGTACAAACTATGTCTCAAATGGTTTCTTAGTGAGCACTAGAGTTTTGTTAAGTTTTACATCTCAGATGGATTCGGATCATATCTGATCATTTAGTTTGCACCTGAGTTGTCCCAGATGGTTTCAGATTTCCGCATTAGCATCCTTCATTCCATTAGCTTGTCTGACCTTTACTCCGTCCAACCTTTAAGCCATGATCACAGAGCATCTTTAAAATGCCACGGTGACTATAGGCACATCTGGATATGGTACAGCAGAATGTTCTACCAGACCACCCCATCCCCCAACAACATTTATTCCACTCATATATACCAATGAGAGGGATTTAACCGCTCCCTGCTTGTTTATTTATGTAAACCTATTATACTTATCATCCACGGCAGTGTGAAGCCTATACGAAGGCAACCATTTGCCTAACTGCATTACCATTTGACAGCAGGAAGTCAGACATATTACATAAATGATTCCAAGCCTGGCAAAACGGATTAAAGTAACTATAAAACAGGGCTTTGTTATCGCTACAGTCTAATTGTTTGCACCGCTGGGGCTATTATTTTGGTCCTGATAGAGCCCTAACTCTATTATTGAATGTGTTGCTATCCTGTATTGAATCAATGCTGTATATTATATGGCAAATTGTGTAAGATATAGATTGCAGGAATACTGCAAGTCTCCACGATATTTGACTAGAATAATGTATCACCTACACAACAGGCATTGGATCAAAGCGCCACTGGATGCCCTTGGATGTTCAGATTAATTTCTCTTTGCCTGTCAAACAGGGCAAGAAGAGCCTGATATGCAACATATTTAGTTCCTTATTTACACATCCAAATAGACATGTAATACTTTGAAGATATGAGTCAAGATCCAGAGTAGAAAATGAAATAAATGATTGGTTTCTTGTGTAAATGTAAAAAAAAAATCATTTCCATGCTTAAAGGGACTTCTTTTTATGTTCCAAATATTTTATTTTACAGGTATGCTATGGTTTCGGTGTTGGTGCAAAGTATATGATTTAAAATACCAGCATGCTTTTCTATGTGTAGTTCAAGTATACTTTGTTCAAGTATACTTTGTTTGTCTATTAAAAGGAGGAGATATTAAAACATTTTACTTATTGTATAAACTTTTCGCATGATTTGCATTTATTTAATACGTAATTGGCTCTTTATTACCTGAGCAAATACAGAGAGATTCATACAGATACATAGACAAGCCACTAGAATAAATAAGGCAGAAGACAATAAGACAGACATTCAGGAGATAGGTGGAAAGAAAAAGAGATTAAAAACAGAATAGATGGGCAGATGAGTTAAAAATATGCAGTTAGCCAAGTAGTCATCTGTCAGGATAAACCGGATACAACACGCCATTCACACAGACAATTTTATTACCCAAACTGAGACATTCATGCCAATTGCACATCTCATTACAGAAATCTAACCATCCTTTGTAAATCCAATATATATTTGAGACAGTGTAAATGACACTGAAACTAATTTGTCTCAAAATGTGTGACAGTATAAACACCTTTTGGATCAATGTGTGCAGTGTTCAAGTTGCGACCATCATGTATGAGAGCTGAAGCTAAGAGATGAGAAATGTGGCTCTTGCCCATCGGCACCAAAAAGCTTTGACTGTAATGGATCAAACCCTCAGCCTCTTTGTTCCTGAAAGTAGGGAGCATTTTTCGTGTTTCCACACAGCGTAATCAAACTTTTTGAATATTCTTTTGTTCATCTTGAAAATATTAAAGTATATCGTAAAATGTGTTTGGGCATGTTTGCTTGATTGATGGATGTTAGCACACAATCCAGCAAACACTTTATACCACACAACTACAAAGCAGCTTCCTCAGCCTGCGGGACTCCTCACATCCTCTGCACACCACCTTAAATAATTGACTCTCCTCATGAACCCCAGCTCTCGCATGTTAAACATGATCTACATTACTCACTGGTTCCTACTATAATGCAATGGATCTGTGAATTTTACATGAAACTCTACTATAACACCGGTCCACCTTTTATTCATTACCATACAATTGCCTTTGCACGACCTTCATTCTCAGTCTTTTATTCTGAAACTAAAATGTTCATACTACTTGGAGCTCCTCACACACACACACACACCCTCTCAGCGGCGAAACTGTGACGCGCTGGGGGGGTGGTGTGGGGTGCTAGTGGAGCCTCGCAGCGGCGAAACTGTGGCGCGCTGGGGGGGGTGGTGTGGGGTGCTAGTGGAGCCTCGCAGCGGCGAAACTGTGGCGCGCTTACACTGTAGGTGCCCCCGCGTTTGGGGGTGCGGGGGGGGGGGGTGCGGGTGTGGGTGCTAGTGGAGCCTCGCAGATGGGGGACAGATGACCCCACGCAGCAAGCAGGAAATTAACCCAGCTCACACTGTCCGCTCCTCGCAGCAGCGAGCCGTGCAACGTCCCGCCAACACGGCACCCAGACCCCACGCAGCTCCAACATTCCGTTTAGGACAGAGAGTGAATACACATACTATACAGAGATGCTGTATGAGAAACCAATGTGAGTTTGGAAAATTGCACAATATAAATCTATTCTAGTAGACCTCAACAATGGAATTATGATCAGTAGAAATGGCCATGACATGGGACCTTTAAATATAATGTGTTTTGTTATACTTTATCTAGTTTTATCCTATAAAAAGTTAAATATTTACATACCTGTTTTATAGTTTATGTCTAGCATTGAGGCTGATACAACTGCATTTCCTTGTGCAAATCTGGATCAGCTCCATTGTACCCCCGTTTTAAGAGATGTGGGTACGGAGGAAAAGAGAGAGAGTTTATATTTTCTGACACTTTGTGAGTTCCCTGGCACACCGGGGACACATATTTATGTATAAAAGACATCACAAAGTGCATTTTGCATGATAGGACACCGTTAAAGCTTCTCCAAACTAAGAGTTTTTTTCGGAGTCTTTTGTTCTGTATGTCTAGTGAAGCCTCTGTTGGTGATCAGTATTGACCACAGGTTAGACTCCCCATGGATTAACATGTCCACACACATGCAAACATTCACAGGCCCACTTGAGCTGACAACTCAATTAGGCCTAAAGGCAGAGGAGAGGGCTGACAGCTGCCTTGTTACGCATGCAGGAGATCCCCTGCAAAATTACAGGTTTCACAGCTCCTTTATGTGTGTGTGTGATTGTGTGTGTGTGTGTGTTTGTCTGTCAGCAGGCTTGTGTGAAAGAAGAAATAAGGGAAGAGACAAACAATGACAGAACTGCTGAGGATAAGAAGGAAGAGAGAGGAGAAAGAGAGAAAACGCACTCTTGTCTGTGCATTAAGCTGTTAAGGAACAAAGCTATTGGGCTGTAATTGCTTCAGCTGGATTGCTGTAATTCTTTCAATTTGGCAATTTTGTGGAGTTAAATGGCCTTTTGATGATCAGTGTAGGTCCCAGTTGTTCTATGAAAGCAGCTAATGAGAAGATGCCTGAGTTCATCCTCGGTCTGTTCAAGTAGTTAAAGTATCTGGTATTGGAATCGGTTTGTGTTACTCTCTGTCGGAGCATGTGTTTGTTTGTTGGAAATCATTATATTGACTCAGCAGCTAACTGTAAGTGGGTTATCTAGCATGTGAAATTGGTAGAAAGTGTGTGCAGAACAGACAGAACAAGTGGCTGTGGGTTTCAGATGGAGTGAGAGAGTACAATCATTCCATTTGCACAATAATGAAGTGGGGTCAGAAGCCATCAGCAGTGTTTGCCTCCCACCTAATTGTGCTCATGTTTTAATGGACTCCGTGCTCCATTATTTGGCTGACCCTGGCTTATCACAGAGGCCTCAATTACAAAGGACAGAGCCAGGAGCATGGAAGCACGTGTGAGTGTCTGTCTGTGTTTGTCGGATTGGACATTCAGCCAGATGGTAATAAGCAGTTATTTGAAATGATCTGAATGATCAAACAGATTGGATTTACTGGTAATTCTGGGCTAGGTTGTTAAGTAGAAGAAAATTGCAGAAAATTAATTTATAATTATTATAGTTCTGCAAGTGTTTGAACTTTCAGACAATGCGTGCTTTACATACTTACACGCTGCGCTGCTCTCGGGATGAAATATGTCAACAGCCAGGACATAGAGAGCCAATCACTTCTGTCAGACTGTGTAGGATTGTGATTTATGATTGAGTATGCACTTTTTTTTGGATTTTTGTTCATGTGATCCTTTCTACAAAATAATTTTGGTGGCATATATTATATTTATTATGCAGATTTTATGTATCTCAACAACTACAATTGGCGCCCATGTAAACAACACGTTTAAGTGTCAACTGTCACTGATCCCCTTTTGATAAAAAGAAAACATGCTTAAAGGTCACCTATTATGCAAAATCCACTTTTTCATGTCTTTTATTCATAAACATGTGTCCCCTCTGTGTAAAGAGATTCTGAAAGTTTCAGGAAAAAAGATTCTCTCACTTTTTGTCCTGATCCATTTATATAAAAACCTGTCTGAAAATGAGCTGATCAGATTTTGGCTACTTTATGATGTCATAACGTTTATTTGGCTTGTGTAACCATTAGCCAATCACCAACGAAGGTAACCCCCCCCCCACCTTATCACCTGAATCTCCTCCTAGAGCACCATTGTGTTCTTTTTAACCAAATATCTCTCAGAGGGGCGTGGGGAGGGGCTCCTTATTTTCATCTAAAGTAACAGACAGAGAATCAGCACTTTTGAAACAGGGCTGAAACAGAGGGGATTATGGGATGCTACAATGATCTGTTTGGTGTTTGGAGCCAAACACTTTAGAGACATGTTTTCTATATATCTGAGACCTATAATATATTGATGAAAAACAGTATAATAGGGGACCTTTAAAGTTTATTTTTGCCTTTTTAAAAATCCAGTATAATTTAGAAACGGTTAAAAAATAAAATTCAGTTTCCGGTGTGGGTCCCAACTGTCTGGACGGTTTAATTTACTTACCTAATACATTAACAGGGTTATTGTCATAAAAACAGCACAAGGATAGCCTTAGGGCTTTATTGTGTAAACCTGATGTTCCTTTAATGTGAGCACCCTGGCTGTGTATGTCATCAAATCAAACAAAAGGATAGTTAATGACATGGTCTGGTTTTGCACCCTCTTCTTGTGACTTGCTGGCTTGAAGTCTCTGCTGGAGATATCTGCTTTATGTTTTCACGGCTCTGCTTCCTGTCATTACAGCAGCACTTCGCCTACTTAAGCTCCTTACACACCAAGCTGATTTTCGGCGTCGATAGATGTCGGGCCGTCGATGAGCGTCGTGTCGCCCTACTCAGATTGGTGTGTACTGCACCGTCGTGTCTTTTCGGCCGTGCCGACACCTTCCGCCGCCGATTCGACATGTTGAATCGGGAGGCCGCCGGCCAAAGAAATCACTCTGATTGGCTGTTCAGCTTAGCGAATCAGTGCATGAGAAGCGAAACGGAAGTGAGGGACCCAAACAAACTATTAAGAAGGCAAATCTGATGGTTTGAAAATGTATTGATCAGTGTAAGTATATTTACAGTGCTTCAATTAAAAGCAACCATCCCATTTAGCAGCCAATGTTTGTTTTTGCTGTATTGCACTTTGCATGATCAATCAAAGTAGTAGAATTAATTTCAAATAATATTATTTCGGACACAGGTTTGCTTTAACAGTTAAAGGAAACCAACTCTTTCTTCACACTTATTGCTATTCATGCTTTCTGCTGCAGACTGGTCCTTAATTATTCATCTGAATAAATTATCTCTAAAGCAGAAAGTGGAGTCGCGGCATGCCAGGAGGGAGCCGGCCTGTCAGCTTCAAAGGGCCAAAACCTGCCCAGATCCTGTGGGCTTCTCTCCACTTAACACCAGTCACTAGGTATATATGTCTAGGCCTTCATAAGCCCAGCTTAAATGTCAGGGGTCGCTCCCAAGTGTAGGGCTCAATATTAAATGGAAATCACATTTAATGCAGCCTGCATGGCTTCAATGACCTTCATGTGAATTAAGTGTAAAGAGGTTGACAAAGAGGTCACCATCATTGCCAAAGATGAATCATTCTGAATTTCTCTCATTTGAATATTGTGCTGATGAGCAATACTCTTAACATAACACAATTTGGATTGGGTTGGATTGAAATCAAATAACTGTCTTCATTTTCCAATACTTGATTTGAGTTTGCATGCAGTTCAAGAAACATTTCCGCCAATTCTGTAGCAACTAGGTAATTGTGTGTCCATTATTCCCTCAGGATGCAACGTTCTGGTTTATAAAAACACTCAAGAGACACCTTTCTACACAAGCTCTTAACACAATACTTCACGTTATACGGTGTTTTGCATTTAACAGACATGGCCAGAAGCTCCACAGAGGCTCAGAGAAGCTGGGTGGGTAAACCAAATGACCCTACATCCTCCCGCAGTGATTTCTGTCAAGGTGCTGTTGAGCAATGTGCTTAACCCCCAGCTGCTCCAGTGGAGCTGTCAAGTGTAAGAGAAACAGGGAGAAATTATGTGGGTGCTGTGGTTATTTCCCACATGTGTGAATGTGTGTAACTGACCCAATGAATGTGAAGCAGGTGGTAGCAGGAAAGGGCGAGCGTGGTCAGCAAACCTTCCCCGGATAGATAAACTTAACCAGATGAATGCTATTGCGGTGCAGGATCTTGTTACCTGCTTTGGCCGGGTGTGCCTCGGAGACTGTTTTTTTATTAGTTTCAAAAAAACTGTTTCATCCAGTCTTCAAGCCCATTTATTTCCTTTTCAGCGGTTATCTCCATAAAACCAATGTTAGCCAATGTGTCATGAAGATCATAATAAATAACTACACTGTAATTTGTAAGTGTTTTTTCTTAAATCACCCAAGGAAAAAAAGCCTGTTAGAGTAAGCAGCATTTTATTAGCAACTTATTGGTTTTAATTTCTGTTTTCAGTGTATTTAAAGATGTTAGTGTTAGATTTGGCCAGCCGTCCTCTGAGTGGACTTTTCTCATGTAAGAGCGGACCAGCAAAAGCGAACATATCCATACAAGACCAGGACCAAGAATTATACAGATTACCTTCTTGCTGTACCATCCATCTTTATTTTCTTAGGTTATTCTTTCAATCAATACAATAGCATTTAACACTGTACCTTTTTCATGGTTTCTTTTGAATAATGACGTGTTTGCCTTCGAGTGTCACTCTCTGTCCAGGGTGTCTTTAGTTTGACAAAAATGCTAAATATGCCTCACTAATGTCATATAAATGCCACTCCAGACTCCCACTATTGCTAAAATTGCCATTCTGAATCCCTCTGCACCTGTCAGAGCCCGCTGACAAGGAAATTAGATAATGCCACTAAACTGCAGCTTAAAAGTATTGGGTTGTACTCAAACAATGGTTGCAATAATTAAATATGTAAACATTTCTGAAGTTGATAATAGACAATAGTGAAAACGAGGGTCAAAATAAATATCAAATTCAATTGGATGGTTAGCGATTTAATGCTGCCCTATTATAATTAAGTGCTTTTTTTAGGGTGCAGATCCTACTTTGGATATTTAGATGTCACTGCAATGTAAAAAAAAAACATATAAACACAGTGATTTTGATTTAGACTTTCTGTAAAAATGTATCGTTGTGACTGGTTGCCAAAATCATGATTGCATTATGATTTATTTCTTACAATGGTTTTGTCTCACTGTTTTTAGTTCTCGTAAACCATTACCATGAAGTAGTTCCAAGAAGTAATGAGTTTTATTAACAGCAGCTAAACACAAAGAGCGAATAAAGTAAACTGGTCAAGTATACATTTCTAGATTTCGTTTTATTCATCACATTACAATGAAATTGCAATGATGGAAGTAGGGATGGTTTGAAATGACCTTGAAAGCCAGTGCACTTTGCTCTGCCTCATCCAAAGGGTGACCAAGACACATCATGAAAAAGACCCCTCTCTCCCCCAAGTCCCAAGCATCCAAGGAGACGGACTGCTGAGGTACATCGACTGATGTGTTTATTTACAAGCTAGTAAAAATGATGGAGTTGGAAATAACATCAGAGTTGGCGAGATCAGCATAGTAAAACAAGACAAATCTAAGTGGGTGGTAACAAATACACCCTAATAAAGCCAAAGAAAATAAACTAAAATGTAACGGTCATGCATTAAATAAATGGGCGAAAACAAGATTAACAAAACTGGCCGCCCACCACTATCAAATCACAGCTGAGATAACAACAATGGTGGACGGCTAGATGCTTTGCCCTGTGTTTCTTACTGCTGTTATCATTAGGGAACCAATCATAATTCTTTAAAGGATCATTCACTCGTAGTTAGGAATTTTGTAATATGATCAAATCAGTAGCACAAAGTCTCATGTAATTCACAATTTTTCCCTATAGAAATATTGCATTATCATCTTTATCCTGTTGTATTTTTTCATACAGATCTTTCTGCCTTTGGTGTCATGTTCCTAGTTAAGCCATTTCCTATTGTGGGCCTGATTACAATGTTTATCACTCGTCAGCCTACACAAAGCATAGCATTCAGTGAAAGGAGCAGCGGCAACAGCAACAGCCCATGCAGGCTAATCTGCCAGCCATGCGAGCTTCGGGGCAGAGTTTGGTAATGTGATTTAGATGAGTTTCCCACGCTGGTGTGTCACCGCCGTCTCTCCTCAGTGCTCCAGCGACAGTCCCTCATTACACACCGTGCCACCGTCAGCCGTATTGCCAACCAGCGTGACAGTTTTTGACACTGGGACACCCGTTTTTTTCTCGGCCAAAATGACGAAGTGGAATGAGTTAAGGAATAAGGAAGGAACATGTTTACAGTTTTATATATTAAATAACTAGAATTGTTTTCATATTCAACTTCAAATCAAATTCCTTTAATAATTAAAGCGTATTGAGACTCGTATCAAAATATTTGACCATGTTAATGGGCTCTTATCCTTGAAATAGCTTGTTTAAGAAGTTTGATAACATAACATTATTTGGGGGCTGAGGTTGACCGATTTATAACTACATTTTAGTGGCAGCTCTGAAAAAGTTAACTTACTCCTTACTCATTGAGCTGTACCTAATGAGTGATTCAAAGAAGCTGCTAATGTATTTATGTGAATAAAGGTGGAACGAGGACATCCCATTAGTCAATGTCCAACATGTTTCCTCTCAACTGACTTAGCCCAACGTTTGCTTTTGTCAGGTTGCAAAACTCTAATTACAAATGTGTGTTTGTGTGTGTGTGTGTGTGTGTGTGTGAATATGAAGATGAAGATGAAGAACAAAAGAAAGTGAGAGAGAAGATTTCAGTGAATATATTTGGGAAGTGTGTGTAACTCATACTGTGTATGTGTGTGTGAGCCATAAACTTAGGCGAGTGCGTGTTTGTGCATGGTGTTGATAAATAAGTGGCCGTTTAAAACTCTCCTTGCCTCAGGGTTTGGTAGCGAGGCTTTGGCTGCTTGCCGGCTGCAGAAAAACTGTCTGCTTTTTCCTCCTTCCTCGTATCCCTCTCGAGGCCGACTGAACAATGCCATGCTCATATCCAACCGAAGATGTCTGGGGCTGAGGAGTGAATGACAGCTCAACCTGTTGTGAATATCTGAGTCTTAAAGTATTTGCATGTCAGTGGTTATTATTGAGCTCCCTGTAGATGTTGAGAAAAAAAGCGGCAGGTGACTTTCAGTCAGTCTTCATTAACCCCACAGCTGGGTAGTCAACATGCTTTGTATCCCTTTGAACTGAAATCAAACAAAGCCAAATAGCCAAGAGTATTTGCCGTCTTTCCATTTAACTCCAGAACAAACTTCATCAGGAAAAATATTTGGAACAAAGAGGACTTTGAAAAGTCAGGACAAGGGCACATTTCTTCAGTCCTCGCCCCTCTGGTGTTTTCCTACTCTAGTCTCAATCAGAGAGCCCGGTTATCTCCACTAACCAATTATTTGATTAGAGGAAGGAAGGGTTTGAATCATTTAGGCCACTTCATAATAAGGAGGGGACACTGTAGGATCCCAGAGATCTAGCAAATACCACAGGGCTAAGCCGCAGTTGAAGGGATATGATCTAAAGAGCTTCCAAAAACACACACACACACACACACACACACACATACACACACACACACACACACACACACACACAC
The DNA here is from genome assembly GCF_902827165.1 of Trematomus bernacchii. Lineage (NCBI taxonomy): Eukaryota > Metazoa > Chordata > Actinopteri > Perciformes > Nototheniidae > Trematomus > Trematomus bernacchii. The sequence continues at coordinate 2,533,370 of NW_022987973.1, forward strand.
ACACACACACACAGTCACACACAGTCACAAAAACACACACCAAATAACGTGTATATTAACACATCCTATACACACAATGACAGAAATTGACCCTAGAGTGTGATCCGCCCCACAGTGCAATGCAGGACACGCTCTGTTCTTAGAACTCAAGGAGTATTTTGAATTGAAAGAGCACGTTTCCCTTTAATCTGTTGGTTTAAATATTTAAAAAGAGTTCTGAGACTTTCTGAAAAAATTCAGCCCTCAATAAATTAAGCTCTATTACAATTTAAGAACTTAAGTTAAATGTAGTATTTTTGTTCTATAATGAACCACATGCGTTTGCTTAATTGTAAGACATTGTAACTCTAGATCTGGGAACATGCAGTTAATTAAAAATAGATTTCTCAGCACACAAAGGGTTTGTTGGTGTGAAAAAGGGCAACTTCTAAATCCTTTTTTTCCGATTCTGCTTTAGTTGGTGTTTTGTTTTGGATTGCACTTTTAGTGTTTACTCTTCTCCCACTGCAGCATGCAACACCATCTGACATTTATGTCTATGCATCATCAATATGGTCAATCTTCAGTGAACAAATGCTCAACGCACTGTATTTCATACCTAATGTGAATCAATTTAGCAAGACAATGGATGGTTGTACAGTAAAAGACTAATGAAACGCAGTAGAGGTTGCCGTGTTTATTTACATGCAGAACAGAATGAGTATAACGTGGAAAATGCTCAGCATCATAACATCATAACCTTCATAGCACAGGATGTGATGCAACAGGAAGGCAATGAGTTCACAGAGGCTATTGATTTCCAAAAGAAACAGGTTAGGTTCTCTGCTGGATACGAGCATTAATAATGAATGAAAACTGTGGGGCTTCTGATGTTCAAAGAGAGCAGTGAAAGACCTATAGTAAGTTTACCTTGTTATCTTTTAGCTGCATAAATTAAACCTTTATACTGTATGTCAAATGTGTTTATGTGTATGACCTATGCTCCTTCACAAATACTGAACATAATTCAGTTGTTTTTCCAGCCAGAAAGCTATTGAGGGGGTTTTCCGTGAACATTGGAGACTTCCAGAAACCAATATCCAAGATGTTATCAATTTATTGTGATATGTTTACGTCTTGCAATCTCAAGCATAAGATACACTCAAATCCCAAAAAATAAGACTTTGTTTTTTGAGAAAGTGATATGACTCATTTCAATAAATGAAATATGTTTTTTTCCATGCTAAGGAGGAAACACAATCGTATTATTCAAAGGAACATTTATGGTCATTAGTATGAATACATACTTATATTATGGCTGTTTAGTCTATTAGAATGAGTCTAAATTGATTCAGTGGGTATTCTACAGTGCTTGATTATTTATAAATCAACAGTTATAGAACAAATACCGATTAGTGAGATTTTGACTAAAAACCAGGGTATTGTTGACTCCTCTGCTAAGTCAAGTGCTTGCGTAAAGTTACGCGATAAGCCTGCGGTAAATTTCTTTAAGTTGTGTTCATAGAGCTATGGGTACGATTCAAATTGATTAAATCCAAGAGAGGTCCCAAAACAGTTATGAAAATGCCACAATAAGGAGACAGAAAATGATTCCCAGTCAATATTAGGGCAAACCAACAGACAGTAAACTAAACAAAGGAAAATGAGTGAAAAAACACACTTCTTGATTCAGTGGTTGTATTGTTTGTTGAGTAGCATAAGAATCACACAAACATTGTAAAGGACTTTTCTATTAATGCTAACTGACAACGCTGCCACCCAGGAAGGCTGAGAAGTCTCTGTGACGCAGGCAAATATTGTGTCTGAGTTCCTGTCAGAATATAATGAAATGGGTGTTTATGCAACCATGCACACAGTTCAAACTGATGCTAAGCTTGTCGACAGACAGAATCTGTAATCAGTCAACAACTCAGGGTCCTAGGGGGACAAGCTGTTCTAATGAAATCAGAGGAAAAACCAAAAAACCCTCAAGGAATAGAAACCACCAATCTGCACATATTTAACTATACATTTGCAACCTTTTTTTTATTATATTCATACAATGCTTGTTGATCACTGACAGGAAGCAGCCTGTAAGTCCTTTGAGATATCTGTGTAACTTAATAGCAAAACGCTAAGAAAGCCATGTTCAGAGAAGAGTTGTCATGCAGTTTTATTTTCTGGAAATGCATGGACAAGAAAGTGTCTTCAAAAACCCTGGCATCGCACTCCTGCCATCATTACCTGGGGGAGTACTATGGTCTAATTAATAATCCACTAATCATCCACTACAACAATACTCACAACATGCTAGCACCGTGCGATAAGATCATGTCGTAAAATGACATAAATAGCTGTAAATATTACATATGCTGTGAGGTCAATACAGGGCTCACACACCAAACTTTTCAGAATTAGGGCGACTCTTACTCAAACTCTGACCTACATACTGTTAAGGACAATGATGAAACATGCCTACAGTTAAAGATAATGAACCTCTTGTTGTCACATACCATACAAGAATTCATTAAGATTCCATAATTGACATTGTACGACCATATTGTAATTGCAGTTCTGTCAGCTTCAAATAACCTAAAAGAATGAACAAGGTAAATGAGCTGAGATGGAGATCATAAACAAGTCCAAAATATGAGCAATATGAAGATATACATTTTTGTTGTACATTATGTATCAACGGAAATACACCCCTTTAAAAAAGTAACCATTCTTTGTATAATCAACCCTTTCATGCATGAATTATGAAAGCCTCACTCAGGATTTTTTTACCAAGTGTTTTTATTGCTCTTGGGGCATGAAAAACAAGATTTTAACTTTGGTTTATTTTTATCTAGTTTTTTCAAATTTAAAAATTATTTTTTTTATATGTCCACTCAGGTGGACAGTATGCGTTAAAGTTTGAACTGAAGACATGTACATTTGGAAAAAATGATAAATAAAGATGTGCAAACTTAAAAATATATTATAATAACATAAGTATATTGATTTACGGCCCAAAAAGATATTGCAAATGAAGTATTTTCAAGAACAACAGTAGCAGTAACAGTATGAATTTTAGTTGAAATATAGCCAGTGATGCATGACGTCCACTTTAGTGGACAGGTGAATAATCATAATTTCCTGCAAACATAAAATCAATACTTTGACAATTTATGAATTATATGATAGTTGTTACTTGATGTCACCAACATTGTTATACCTGCAGGGGGCGCTTTCCATAAAAGGATTGGCAATATATCAACGAGTGATTCGGGGTGTTTCTCAATCTCGAGTAAAGCTGCTCCAGAGCCACTATTTCAAGCATACTACATCATCGAGTGCCGCCGAAGTACTGTTCCAATATCCAGCATACTTGGAATTCTACCGAGCCCGGCGTACTTCGTTTGGAGAAATTTCGAGGCTGCACATGTGTAGACGGAGGGTGTTTCTCAATGTCGAGTACGCTTGCTTGGTAGCACATGTCTGCCGAGCATCTTGCTTCAGAAGCGAGGCAAGAATACTTCCTGGCATTCGGAAAACAAAGAGTGGAACACGCTAGCAAGTGTGCAGGTGTGCGTCATATGAGAGGCCCCGCCTTACATCTTCCGCCACAGATTTGGGGAAATGGTCCGTGCGCAAAGCATTGTGGGGATTTTAAGACCGCGGAGTCTACTCATGTGCAGCCTCGATATTTCTCCAAACGGAGTACGCCGGGCTCGGTAGAATTCCAAGTATGCTGGACATTGGAACAGTACTTCGGCGGCACTCGATGACGTAGTATGCTTGAAATAGTGGCTCTGAAGCAGCTTTACTCGCGATTGAGAAACACCCTGAGACTCTGCGTCCTTAAAATCCCCACAATGCTTTGCGCACGGACCAATTTCCCCAAATCTGTGGCGGAAAATGTAAGGCGGGGCCTCTCATATGACGCACACCTGCAAACTTGCTAGCGTGTTCCAAGCTTTGTTTTCCGAATACCAGGAAGTATTCTTGCCTCGCTTCTGAAGCAAGTGACTCGGAAGACATGTGCTACCAAGCAAGCGTACTCGACATTGAGAAACACCCTCGGTCCATCTGGCTTTTTGTCGTCCATCTTGGTTTAGAGAAATGTATCATGCACTTACACTGACTTTCCACTGAGTGGCAGAGTGTATGGGATGATGAAATAGGGTCCTACTGTATGTAGTGGCTGATGGTGCAACTGTGCCATCAAAACCCATGCATATACAAGAAAACACCTTTTGAAAAGCTGTCCACTGTAGTAATCTCTATGCGTGAAAGGGTTCTTTCAATTTATTGCTTGTCTTCATATGACAACATTTCAAATTAGATGAAGTTATCAAAACAAAAAGCACACCAACAGATAGCCAAAGTAAAGTAAAGGAAGTTGATGCATCAAAGGGGCCTCAGTTAGGTAGGTATAAATGTGTAAGTAGATCATTTGGAAAAGTGGTTCAATGGTTTTCTTTCTTTCTCTCAAAGGGTCAGCTTCAAGTTTCATAGCAATTACTTTCTGATAGACCAGAAGTAAAAAAGGTCACTGTTCCTAAGCCCTTTGGTGGTAATAACGAGTCAAACTGTAATACTTAAGATAGTATTGAGGTGAGACTCATTTCTTTATTTTAAATTTGAACTGGTTTGATAACTCCCGTTAATAATGATCCCAGGAAAATGACACATTATAAGGTTGAATCTCTGCCTTCTTAAGTGACTCTCTGTGCTCATTTATATTGCATACAGTTGTGATGAAAATGGGGTTTTCTTGGGGATATAGTCCCATCCTGCTGTGTTTGATATGAAAGATAAAACTCTAGTATCACTGTATTAGCAAGCACTAAAAAAGAAATAGATGTATCAAAGAGTAGGATAGTTATTTTTCTAATTCACATCTATTCTGGGACAAAATATTGCATATACAGTAAAGGGTTTTTTCTACCTTAAGCAGTAGAAACACAAGTAGCCAATGTCAACAAAATAAAATGTAATATGTTATTATCCCAGGTGCACAGAGCTCAATGTCCAGTCATGTATTAAACTCATTGTTAACAAAAACATATTTAAAAGTCAAAAGTTATGGTAAATGTTTTTTTCTCCAAACCTTTCCCGTTCACATAATAGAAGCCTCCCGTATCTGTTTTCCTCAAGGCAGTTTTAGTTATATTAGGACCGGGGAATGTCAAAGTGGCTGATGGACACCACATTTCCCAAGTCAATTAAAAATGTTAGCAGCTCAGGAAGTTTTAAAATAAGAAAAACAAGTTTGAAAACAATCTTGAGACCTGCCAGGGTAAAAGTGAGACAGCCCCCAACCACAGCCAAAACGATTCAGCATTTGGCTACTGAATGGGTGTGAATGAATGCACAGATAGTGACCAAGTACTGTTATAATTAACATTATGTTAAGCGTAACAATGTCCTTTTTGGAATTGGTTCATAATGCGCTGGTTAAAACAGGCTCCCTATGTGTATTACTGTAGGTGGCCAAGCGAGAAAGTTCTAAATCTGGAAAGCTGAGCATCGGATCAACTACTTAATACATTTCCACAGATAGCTCGACACTTTAAGCAATGTGACGGTTCTGACATGGGTCCTCTTGATAATAAGGATATACTGTCATATTCTGAAGACAGTGTTCCATGTTTGGAAAGTGTATTTATTTTCCACTCGGCTGTCAGCAACATCCATTTTTATGATGGTAGTAACTCAATGTTTTGGTGTTCAGGTCCGCAACTTTTCTGACACCACTCTCATAGCAACATTTTGGGCTCCAGCATGCAAAGTTGTATAGAAACCCCCCCCCCCTCAACAAAAAAAACAAAAGAACGGAGCCATTGACTGTATACAACCTGCTGAGCAGCAAATGGCAGAGAGACACAGGTAGTGATTAGCTCGTGAACAACGGGGATCATTTAGCAGCTAAAGAGCCAGATATTTCTCTGATGAGTTTGTGGAGAAAAACATTTGAGCTAATGCAGGGAATTTCTTGTGGATTATCTTTAACTTGAGATGTGTGCCATTTTGTAAACCACTTTGAGCTGCACGTGCTGTATGAAAAGTGCTATATAAATAAAGCTTTATTATCATTATTGTATTGGATGTGATGGCAGGTTTACTCAAATATGCCCTCAGGGCGGAGAAATCAAGTATTTGTTCTAGTCCAAAGATTTGTTCAGACAGAATTTGAGGTGAATTTTAGACGTTTTTTTTATGTTAAAAGAAACATGTGCAGGTGCACCAAAAGAAAAAAGCCCAACTTGAACATTTTTCAACTTGGACAAAAAGGTGTCCAGATACCAAGCCTTTATGAAACAACCATTATTTTATAAATGTACAGAGAGAAAAGGGAAAATAGAGAGATAATCCTGGTTGGTTCTAAGGTCAGTAGCAAAGCCAAAACATTGTGTTTACAGGTAACGGTGGACATTTTCGGACACTTTGATTCTTTCTTTAGTGTACATGGCTGGCTATAATTATACCTTATATTTAGATCATCTGCACATGAGCATATTGAGTTATCTAAAAAAAACAAAAAACTATACAGAAACAGAAGACATGGTTCTACATTCATTACATTACATATCATTTAGCTGACATCAGTCATAGATGCAGATATTGTTGCTGATAGCAGGGCTGGTTTTACACAATCAGCTGATGTTTTATACTTGTACAGTATAGGAATACATTGTGCCTTACTTAAGAGTTTTAATGTCCGTGTTTTCATTATGTCAGGCTATGATCACTGTCTTCAGCACAACGTAGAAGCAGAGAAAATAATCCTGCCCACAGTATTGAGTATGTAAGTCACGTTGGATAAAAGCGTCTAACAAGTAACATGTAATCATATTTTACAAGATGTGATCGTAAATATGTAAAGCTCATGCCTTGTTTCAGAAGAATTGGAGACAAAGAATCTTGATGATAATACATGAACAGTAGTAAATTGCCTACAAAAAAGCAACATGAAAAAAGAAATCTCTTTAGTATGTAAAAGCTTGATTCAAACACACTATGTGCAGGGTTTTAGATGTGAGTACAGATGGCAGACTTAATAGAGTACACCTGAGAAAGCCTATTAGTGATACAGCTGGGTGATTGGGTTTTGTTTTAAGAGCCTTTTTCTGGTTTGTCCCCAGGGTGTGCTGCCACGCTGTGTTGGTATCTCGGCACAGAGCGAGCAGGAAACAGGAACAGCTGCTGCTCTCCTCTTGGTCCGAAACCAAGCTGTCCTCATTCTATCTATCTGTCTTTATGTGACTTTGTTTCAGTCCACTGGATGTCTTCCGCTCTAACCGTCTCTTCCTTACATCTCTGCTAATTCATGCAAGCATACAGCGGAGCAGTCTTAACAAAGGTAATTCATTTTAAGTGCATGACAGTATTGTGTAAGTAGGTAATGCCACATCATTTGTGTGAGTTAAGAAACATAATTTATGACCATGTTGTCCCGATCTGCACACACACATGGGAAAAGGTAACCCTGTTTGGTTTCTTTTGTTTGCAGCCAACATTAATCTTGATCAGGTTTAAGAAACAAAGAGGAAATTATGAAAAAAGGTTAGTTGAAAAAGGCTTTTCCACACAAACAAGTTGCATTTGTCACACCAAGTCTAACAAGTTTTTCTTTCATCCCCTAATTCTATCCTGGTCTATCTGTGTCGCTCTGTTGGCATGTGAGTTGGCCATGGTTGTCTGACTGATGTTTTATTCTGGACAGGGAGCTCTGCTGTGCTCTGTATTCTGTTTTCAGACACAGTGGGGACTCCTCAGTTAGTTGCCAGTACTCGGGCCTCTGGGACAGTATTGTCCAGATGCTTCTCTCTAAAACTGGTTATCTGCCAGAGGAAACTTGCTGCTCTAATTTTGAAATTGCTATACAGTATGTGCCACTATGCATGTGCTTGAGTTCGCTTTAAAGGGGTTGGCCCGTACCAGCAGAACTTTAAAACTTTACAAATCAAAATGCACATTAAAAAAAAGTATGTATTTGGTAAGGTTCCTAAATTGTCATATGCATTTCAGTGAACTTGGAACAGTAATGCATTCAGTATATATAATTTGCTCTCTAGGGCTGGGTGTTATTTCAAAGTATTTTATAATTGCACTGATACCTGATTTCTTCTTTTTATTCTTCATTGGTTATATAAAGGAGTTTCTTTTCAAAATAAGTCATTAGTCTTCCAAAGCAGAATTCAGTGCAGCACTGCAATAACATGTTTGGTCAGGACTTCTGACCAAATGAGACAAAGCACCTTTTGTGTGTTCATTATATTCTACATTTTCATTTATCTCATCTCTCTACCTCTTCCCAGTCTGTTCCCACCCCCCCCTTTCTCTGTTGCTTTCATTGAAAAAGGCCCATGGTGGTTTTAACGTTATTGGAGCAGTTGTCCAGGCTTTAATCTGTGACTTGGGGCTGTCATTATCCATCAGCTGAGATGCTCTGTCCCTTCCAATTTCCTCCCTGCGTCCATCTCTCACTTTCGCACCTAGACTTTGAATCCCCCCTTTGCATCCGTCCGCCTCATAAATATTCAGCATGCCGACGAGTAATTTTCACACACAATCTGCCACTCCCATCATTTCTACACCTGGACACATGGACGTTGACATCCCTCTCGGTCTTAATCTACTTTCATGTCATTTATTTTCTCTCCTCTTCCTCCCTTATCTACTCCTATCTTTTTTCCTACTTCTTGCATCTCCTGTCACCTTTCCTCTCCTCCCACTTTGTGCATCTCATCGAACTTTGTCATCTTAATTGTCCTAGTATTCTTTAATTAAGGGTACGGTTTTGGGTAAAATCTTGAGATTATAGGTTTCTGGGTCAATGTTTTGCACTTTGACAAAAAAAAAAGGGAAATAAAGTTCTACCTTTGGTTTTGAATTGGAGCTTTCAACATATTCTCAGACCTTCTTCAGCAGATAGAGTATATTATTTGTCAAATGGTTTTGTTGTTACAATGTTCTTTTGCCGTTCTACCATTGTAAAATGTTATTCTTCCACTATGTGAAGAAAGAGCCCACTTTACGCATCTTTAGAAGATATAGGAGGTTGTCCACTTATTGCAAGGCATGTTGAGAAGTTCTTGAACCCATATGCTCCCAATGATTAAGACATAACATAATATAATAAAAAATATTTATGAATTAAAGTTCTTCAGTGCAATTTCAATGGCAGAAGGAATACACAATGGCATTTTAATTGGATTATTTCAGATTATACAATTCAGAAAGTAGGGTGCCCATCATGTAGGGGATAAGGTTAGAGATGAGAGTTGTGGATGGGTACATTTAAAAAAAACATGTTTACAACAAATAAAATGCACTTGCCATGATTGTTGAAGCTCACATGTGTACGCAATGAGTGTTTGTGAATAAGACTGTTAAAAAATGTACATTCGTTTTCAGGCAACATATTGGCATGCAAAACTGATAGAAGTTCTGACAACAGTAAAGTAGAGGGCTGTGACTATAAACTGGGTACATCTAACACAGTGTAGACTGTAGAGGGAACAAAAAGAGAGCATGGACAGAATAGGTAAAAACAAAGTGAAAGAATGAGAGAGAGAGAGATAAATAGACAAGAGAGCAGAGAGAACGGATGGAAGAAACCACAGTGAAGTGTAACATGGTTGGAGAATACTGTATAATGAGTTTTGTTGGTCTTCAGGTTTGGTCTGTTGTTTGGTCTGCTGGTCACAGGCAGGACATTTAGACTCTGCGTCTCGCACATAAATCATGTCACATGGTTGAACGAACAGACACTGCCAGCATTTTAGCTCCGTTCGGCCCACCCTGCTTCAACACGTACACACAGAGAGAGTATAGAGTGCAGTATACTATATCTGAATACACATTATAAGTACACTTGGGCAGAGAAACTGTTTGTATGCTTAGACATGGATGGGAGACAAGCAGCAAACACAAGAGCCCAAAAGTGATGCAATTGTGTCTAAAACGTGCAACATTCCTAATTCCCAGCAGGGGGTGGTTGCAGAATGAAGTCCAGTTGTATAAAGGTCTAGGAGAAAATGACTCAACTTCTCCCTTGAATTGAGATCTTTTGCAATACAGCATGATGTGTACATTTTAGTCAAATAAAGGGGCAGGTATTGCTTTATAGCGTGACTCCATAGTGATTAACAGATTGCTTCTACCGCGCTCTCTGGTTCGGCTGTTGTTTTTCTCTTTTTTGTGTTTTCAGTTCATGAATGTTAATTGTAACAAATAATGCGTCATGTTGATTTATTTCATAGAGAGACAAGAGTGAAAATGAATTCTGTCAGGTTGTGTTTGTATTACAAGAGGGAGACAAACAAATGCCACCGTCACACATTCCTGAGCTCTGCATTCTCGCGCCCCTCCACTCTGGATATATGATATCTGGCACAGGTTCCACATACTGGAGCGCTCCCCTTTTGATGCTTGTACAAACACAGGGGCTGAGACAACAGTCTCCAAATGCTTTGATGCAATTAGCCAACAGAGTGTGAAGCAGAAAACCTTTGTAGCTTTTGACACAGCGCACGAAAACAGTGTCAACACAAAAGGACGCAGAGATCAGTCGACAGGATCCGAGTCTCTTTGTTGATGCCACTACATCCCCTGTGTGTCTGTCGCAGAGAGTGAGATTAGCATTCGTATAAACTGGGTAGAAGAGGAGAGGGACGAGTGAAGCTCTGATGGGAGTTACGGTGCTCGTGGTCTGCGGTTAGTGAAGGGCATGATCTTACAAAGAGAGTGCATGGATTGTGGTGGAAACCTTTTAAAAATGTTCTATTGAATACACAAGAAAGGTCAGGCAGTGACAGACAGTTTGATAAAGATAAAGCATAAAGGGAGAAGCCACTAGAGTACTGCTGTCTGCAATCTTTTTGGGGGGATTTTGTTCATTTTGACGGAGGGCTTTGTGCTTGAGAGAGCACATAAAATTATCGTTAACATTTTAAATGAGATCTCTGAATGTGGTCCCTACAATTCTCCTTTAACAATGTGATAATAAAGTACGCTGTTTATATCAGCAGAACTTGTCAGTCTGCAGTCTCTCTGCATGTTTCCACTCTCCGCCCCTCTCATCAGCCTGATCATGCTCACCTGCTCACATACATCCAATTAGCCTGGTATTTCAGCTCCTACCTCACTACTCCTCTTTTCCAGATTGTTTATTTGATCTCTAGATGCAAGACGTTCCCGCACCCTTTTCCGGACTGATTTCTCGTTGCCGACTGTCCCCTAAAATGTTAAAAGCAGCAGCAGCTAGTGATGGGCAAATGAAGCATCGAACCACTTGGACGATTGTTTAGAAAATAGGTTAATTTCTCGAAGCTTCAGTTACCGTGACCTCTCCTGGAGAAGTGCAAGGCTGCAGTGGGTTTAACGTATCTTTGCCTTGAAAAATATTTGATACACACACACTAAGACTGAATATCATGTTCTATTTGCAATTAAAGATTGATAATTGTGTGTATTGGGTTATTGAGAAGAGAGTGCTGGAAAATGTGGCATTGGTTGGGTGTGGTTGTGTAATTATGGCAGGGGGTAATTATGTGGGATGGGGAACACTCAAATATCTTTATTGAGGTAGCCTACATTATTCTTTTTATTTTGTATTTTTCTAAAGGCATTTTTTTTGCTGGAGAGGGGCTTTTTCAGTTATAGTATTAAAGTTGAAAAGCGGGCAATGATTAAAAGTTCATCCAGTCCAGGATTCGAACCAGCACGGAGGACATTGCCGCATGCGGGCCGCTGGCTCTATCCACTGGGCTATCTATTCTTTAAACTGTTTAACTTTTTTTTTAATACTGATAATTGTCTTTTTGTTCACAACTTCTCCACATTTTGAAGTGTTTCCCGAGCCAGAACGACCTATCTTTTTTCCTGGCTTGCTCATAATGATCCAATACAAATGCAATACCAACAACAACTCAACAGCAACAACGCAAACTACGACAACAACCCACACATTGCGCATTGCTTAGAGCGGTTATAAAGTGTTTAAGCGCTCAAATTTGAAACTGTTTCAACCTGTCACCAGTCAGAATCGAGACGAGGCAGTGCATTGAATCACCTGATTGGACGGCGAACCAGTGAGTTGATTAATTCAGGAAATGAAGCAGTTGCTGCTTCGGACGTCATATGTCACGTGATTTGAAGCAAGCTTCAAAGCACTGCTTCTATGGAATAGGAAAACCAGGGTTTGAACATATCGAAGCTTCAGTGTCAAACTGCCATCACCAGCAGCAGCCATAGGTAAATAGGACACTTTTATTGAGCTTTACAGTTACCGTACGTCCACACGGCGGCGTGCGTTGAAGCTTGCCGGCGGGCGTGTCTGAAGCTCGACCAACAACCAATCACATGAATCTCCCGCCCCGGACACACAAGCACGCAGTTTGATTGGCTAGAGCTTGTACTGTTACCGTTGAAGCTTCAAAAGTAGAACATTGCTCTACTTCTGAAGCGAGCAACGCGAGCAAAGCGAAGCGACGGAACCACAATGCAGTTCGGCAAAGCTTGACGTCACCCCATTCAAAGTGAATGGGCAGAAGTGTTGAAGCTTCAACGCACGCCGCCGTGTGGACGAGCCGTTATATATTATGCTTAATAGATTATTCTAAGGTGTAAAGGCAAAAATGTGTATAGTTTTTATTTACAACTTAGCAGAGGGCTCAAAACCTAGATAATACAGAGATGCCAACACAATTGTAGTCCTGTAATGGATATGAATATGTTTATGTTGATGACAAAGATATGTTACAAAAACATGTACAGGCAGTCACATAGACAAAAGACCTTTGAATACGAAGAAAAATAAAGTCGGCAGGCCTAACCTGAACCTCAATGGCGTCAGTCCTCTTAAATTAGCTTGTATTCTACATAGCACAGCCATTCTCCTGTGTTTTGCTCCTATTCAGAAACAAAAACATTAGTGAAGTTGTGTGCTAAGCGATGGGATAACTGTCTGATTCCTCCCAAATGCATTGAATTAAGTTTATTTCAGGGGTCTGTTCAAGCCATCAAGTTCTCCCATACAAAACTCAGAAAAGCATTTCATTTAATGAACCTCGCTTTGTGTTTAGATGCCTTGTCATGTTGAAACAGTTAGAGGCCTTCAACAAATTGTGGTCGGAAATCTTTATGACATTGATTTGGTCGCATGTGGCACAGCCCACTTTTCATATTTCCCATAAGCTGAAACCGCCAACCAACCACTGCCAGTTGACAAAGCCCAAGTGAAGGTTACTACAGTAACTTTAACGAAAGACATATAAACGCATGTTACATTTTAGTTCCATGACCAGTTGCCCCCTGTCTCTAACAATGGCTGTATAGCTGACTAACTGTTGTTACATAAGCTTAACGCAGCCTGGCACCGCTGGGACTTCCTTCTCCCGGTTAATTTGCAAGCAAAAAAACAGACCAATGCCAGCGGCAATACTAAAGAGATGGAGATAGAAAGAGGATGGAAAAGAAAAGTGGGGGAAGGAAAAGAAGAAGGGGGAGTTATAGAGGATTAGAGAGGGAGCAAGGCGACTTTTGAAATATGAAGGGAAAGTTACAGAGAAGAAGAGTGAAGCAAATTGATGAAGAAAATTAGAGAGAAGACAGTGCGAAAGGTAAGAGCGTGAGTGAAAAACAGCAGGGCAAGAGTGTTTGGCGAGCTAATTCCAAGATATCGACATCGCCTTGATTAGTAACTGGAGGGAACCTTTTAATGATAGGCATTTTTTAATCAAACCCCAGCATAACACAGCCCACCAAGTCATCTATTGTACAGAGTCGGGTGAATTATTTCTCTCCTCCCAATCCTTCCCCTGTGCAAGTCAACAGATGATGATGATCCTGCTGCTCTCCTTCAAACTGAAAAGGTAATCGACTCTACAAGTACGCTCAGACATTAAAGTACTTTATTATCTTCAATGGTCTTATTACTTCAGATTAAAACTACCTATGTAAAGCTTAAGGAGCTGTGTATTGATGCTTCACTTGGCACATTGGAGCAATAATGAGGCATTTTATTGTGGGACTGTCTCCATTACCTGGGCAGGGATTTTGTGTGTATCGGTGGGTGTGTGAGTCTCCAGGGTAAAGAAAGAGCCCTCCAACTCTTGAAGAGTGACTTTTTATTGTTGGATAGTGTGGGGGCAGGCTGCCAGATAGGGAGAATATAATACCTGAAGGAGAGAAGATGACACAGGTTAAAGAAGAGGAACAATGAATGAAGACCTTTAGGGACAAACAGTTTGTGGTTCGTGAAGTGTACTATGGGCAGAAAAGTGTACCGCTGGTCTAGCTAGAGAGGGCTTGTCTCGGTGGTCTCCAGTGCGCTCATTAGGAAGCAGGGACAGCATCTTAGAAACCCCTCCCTTCCCAAGAGATAGAAAGCAACTAATTAGAGGTCTGTCCTCCTCCCTGACACATCCACATCCCCAGCGAACCACTCATTAGTCTAACTCTGCTTGCAACGTGGCAGAGTTTACAAGTGGATTGAAGGAAATACAAAAGTGAACAAAGGAATACGCCGTTTGTTGTATACAATGATAAAGTTAAACGAACAGTGCTAACAAATGTATTTAAGATGAATAGATTTGCTAAGGACATGCTAATGTTGTCGGAAGTCAAATGCTAACAATGATTAGTTAAGAGCTGTTTTGAGGTAATTCGGGTAAAATTGCATTAATTATTGGGTATCAACAATGGGTTTAATGACTGTGCCAGACAACGTCATTTTATTTCCGATGGTTTAGGTGCCCAATACGTCGATCGCGAAAAAGAACTTTTTTAAAGTTAGCCTATCATCCATCCTTACTATGGCATTTGCCACTTGATTGACGTACAGGTAAGCTAGTCTGAGCTGTATTGTGCCATACGGTTTCATGCAGTGATGAGGGGGCCTCACCTCCTCATCTGAAGCGCAAATGCGGCGCACTATTATACGCTTATGCGGCGCAATTATTGAAAACGCGCCACAGTTTATCCGCCGTTTAGTCCACTAGCACCCCCCCCCCGCTCACGACACACATTGCGCAGGGGCGGCCCTGTAGGTAGGTCATTTGGGCTTGGTCATTTTAAAAGTAGCTCCCAAGCTGAAAAAGTGTGGGCACCCCTGGTTTAGACTGTTGGACCGATTATAAGCTTCTGTCTTGTTATAGGAGTAGTGTAAAGATATAGTGCATAGTTTGTGCTTAGAGGTTGACAGAAAGAGAGACAGCCGACAGTTGTTGACTTTAGCATTAATGTTGTTGTGCTGGTAAATGTACAGTGTACTGTTAGTTTCATTTAGTCTCTAAGTGTACCCTGCTGCTCTTCAAAACCCAAGAAGAGTTCCCTTGTCTTGCTTCCTACCTCCTTGGTAGAGTGAAGGAGGAAGCCTCCAAGTAAACGCCAGCCCTAGCTCTGCCGTAGCTCAGGAGGAGAAGAGGAAACCAATATTTTCATCTGAATGTGGAAAGGAAAAAACACTTTTTTTACACCATTTATTTCCAAGAGAACAGGAGAGCAATGGATAAAAAGAAAAACAATAGGTACACAGGACTTGTCATGGTCAGGTTGTTTGTTACATAATTGTATGTAAAACCAACATTAACAAATGAATACAGTGTAACAGAAACACTGACCTTTGCCCCCAACAACTGTATGCCAGACTTCATGAGTTTTCACTGATATTACATTCAATCATTTAGGCGTTTTGATATAACAATAGCCCTCAAACATTTAATTTTTTTTAAACATTGTCATATAAAGCTCTCAAAACTGAAATCCAATTAGGTTACATTTTGTGTGGTCCTTCCATGGAGGGTGTTTCGCCTCATTACAGTGCATAGAGAAGGCCAATAAAGATTTAACTAAAAAGGTGGAATCTCGGTTATTATCTTTTTCAACAGCGCCATCGTACAAAAGAACACCAAGGCACTTTCCAAACATAATATTTGTGAAAGGGAAGACAATCATCACACTGTGCCCTAATGTTCCATAAAGTAATTAAACAAAAAAGTTCTCATTGTTAATTTTGTTTCTACTTTTCACTTTTTTTTACTTTTACTTTTTTATTAAATATGTAATTATAACTTTATATGAGAAAGAATTCACTTCATTAAAGTGTTATTAACCTTCGGAAAAGAGAGAAAAACTTGTTAGACTTGAGGACTTTCATTAATGTATTCATAGTACAACAAGGATGATTAATCTTGTTCGATGAAGCTGGATTATCTTTTTTTATAAGTATTGTTAGACAGGTTTATTTCATCCACTGTAAGTAAATGTAATATTCAGCCTGCCACACTTTGCTATGTTAATGTGGTACATAACAATTAGAGTGATTGACAGAAGACGGCTTTACTTTCTCTCATCTAATGTGAATTCTTGTCCATCTGCTTTTCTTTTCTCTCCACCCGTCCTCATTTGAAACATCTATTTTCTTCCAAGGCATTGAACTAACAAGGAAAGAACACTGGTTAATTCTGGCTTTAAATTCTGGTCAATACACAGGCTCAGTGTTAGGATATTTGATTAGATCTCAATACCCTCCGTTGCTCCTACTCCAAAAAAAACGATTTAGCTTGGGGAACGTGTGTGTGTGTGTGTGTGTGTGTGTGTGTGTGTGTGTGTGTGTGTGTGTGTGTGTGTGTGTGTGTGTGTGTGTGTGTGTGTGTGTGTGTGTGTGTGTGTGTGTGTGTGTGTGTGTGTGTGTGTGTGTGTGTGTGTGTGTGTGTGTGTGTGTGTGTGTGTGTGTGTGTGTGTGTGTGTGTGTGTGTGTGTGTGTGTGTGTGTGTGTGTCTAAGTCTCTAAGAAAGGAGTGCTGCTGCTGTTTTCATTGATTGTGACACTAAACCCCACATTTACAATAGCACATCTCTTACGTCTTCCTCTCCTTCCCCGATGCCAATGAATCAAAGGCTGCAGAGGGGCGAAAGCAGATCTTGTTAGTGATGCTTTCCAGGGAACCTCTCCCTCAAACATCTGAAAGCCTTTCCCTGATCGATAGCTGTCGGTCTGTGGCGCGTCTGCCTTTGCGCATGTGACTAAGCTAAGCGTTTCTGTGCTTCAAAATATATGGACTGAATGACTCTGTGCTCCACAGGGATGCAAGACTTTGAGCAACTATCGACTAACATCTTTTTATATTTTATCATTTAAGGAGACTGAGCTGTCAACTCCCCTTAGTATTTTTTGAGAGATATTATAGAAGTTGAGAGGCACACAGCAGGGGAGACATGTAGTGCGTTTGGAAAGTATTAGGACAGTGACACATTATTTGTTGTGTTGGTTCGGTACATCAGACTAATGCATGGTATAAAACAACGATGTTGAAAGACTGACAACAAGATTTTGTATGTGTTCTGAAAGACAAGTTCAGACAAGATGCAACACCCTAAATATTTGATATTTTGTTGTTTATTGTCGAGGTTTTTTTTGCCTTTCATCTTATATTCAAGTCAGGGAAATACATGAACTCAGTCCAAGTAACCGATTTGTTCAGTCAATATCAATCCCTGATTGGCCATATAAACTCATTGGTCTGCCTTTATATGACCATCATGTGTCCTGCTCCATTAGCCTCACGCTGACTATGTTTTCAAAGAGGTTCCCAAACTGTTTACAAAATGTAAAAGTAAACACAGCTATACTACTCATTGTTTCATTGAGCTGTAGCAAGATCCTAGCAATGTTACTTCAGTACCAGTCGAATGTCTGCAGAATAAAACATTTTAGAAGTGGTGGCAGAAGACATGCTTTAAACTATTTGAGCATATTAGAAAATAAGACAGCAGTTGGATATGATTAATGCTAAAGGGGATTGCAATCTCAAAAACTAAACCAACGTCATGAATCAAAGAGTCTATTGTGTGTCTCTCCACAGAGTTCTGACAACCTCGAGGTCATTCACAAAATGAGTGGCCCAGACTTCCTCCAAGGCATCCTTCAAAGTCTGGCCAAAGGGCAGGAAAAAAGAGATGTCTTATTTATTTAATATTTTCTCATGACATCTCCCGCTTGGGCAGGTCCACACGGACAATCACATCTCAGAATGAAAAATAGTAGGATTTGGGGAGGGGGATTTTGTACTCTCCATTTAAGGACAATTAAACAACTAAAGTTTTTGTTAGAAGTGCAATCTACTAATGGGTAATTATAAAGTAGGGATTCAAATTGTAAAAACAAAGTTGTACTTTGAATCAGAATCAGAATTCTATTGACGCATTTGTTTGTAATTTAATGTGAAATACCTAAGTGCCAGTAATTGTAATTTGTGTCCCAGCTGTTGCCATATAATACATCAGCATGAAGGACATAGATTTACGTACATCTAAATTTAAATCCATACTAGCAACCCAGACTGCAATGTGCATTAAAAAACAACATTTCTGTGTGTCTTAACTGTTTCTATGTATATTTTCTGGACGTGTTTCCGGATTATAAGTTAATGATATATAATAAAGCCCATCAAGTTCAAGGCATGCAAAGGATGTAGACAGAGCCATTACCCGAATGAATTATATTGTCGCTCAAGCTTTGTATTGTCTCAGTCCATGTCCTTAAATACTGATATGTGCCCTCACAGTCATAAGAAGACGTTTTTCACAGGATATCAGAGAGACAACGGATATATGTTCTTTCAATGGATAGGTACTACATCTTAATGAAACACACAGTGGGGGGTGGGTAGTCTGACAGAATAAAGATCAGACATTAAGTAATGGTACACAAAAACTCTCCCATCGGGGAAGTGCAGTATTTGATGACTCATTGGTTTAGTCATTTACTGAACACAGCAGGGAATAAATTATAAAAAGTAGTGGCCTTCCCCTTCAAAGTCTCCCCACCACAAGCCTAAAGACGTCAGGGGGTGGACAGAACAAGAAAGGGAAGTTATTCAACATGTATGGTGTCTGACAACCTCTGCCAAGTGGGGCCAAAGTCCTTCTCTCAGTTCTGCTTCCAAACAGTGGACGAAGGAAAGGGAGAAGGGAAGATAAGATCCTCAGGGTGCTTCTGACTGATGTCCTGCTGAGCCGGCCTCAGTGAGAGTCCCGCAGTGCACGGGTCCAAATTAGCCACTGCCATGAAGACTCTTCTTAATATGCTCCTGACAGAGGGAGAGAAGGAGGGACACTCGGGAGACTGAGAGGAGATATGGAACATCAAGAATATGGGGAATATAAGGGGAAAATAAAAAAAAGCAACAAGAGAAAGGAAGTTAATAAAGGGATCAATACATGAGAAGAAGGAGAAAGAGTGCAAGGCTGTGTGTTTGTGTGTTTATGAAAGAAACAAACAGTCACACATGAAAATACTTAGGAGGTAGCGGAGACAAAGGCGAGGAAGCGAGATAATATGAAGGAGATGCATATGGAGAGAAGAGAGCGTACTTCAAGGTCTATATTGGGTTGGCGGTGGCAGCGCCAGAGGACCTGAGCAGAATAGCCTTGGCATCGCCTCCTTGGCCAATTAATGTGAAGCTGTCCGGGTCCAGGGAAGCTATTAGATTCTGGAAGAGAAAAACACATTAAAAAAGAACAGGAAGAAAAGTTCACTGCTGCTTCCCCACAGTGGTGCCTGTATGTAAAGCCCCTTGTTTTTCTTGACTGAATAATAGTCCTCAACCCCCCCCCTTTCAAAGCCTCTGGATGTGGGCAGAACAGCTCTGCTTTATTAACCATCTCACTAGAGACAGGATACCCTCGCCGACAAGAAGCAGCCGTTATTAAAGATGCCGCAGAGTGGAAAGGAGTGAGCATTGAGATTCAAATTGAGGGAGACAAGAAAACACTGTGTGGCCATAGCCTTAGTTAGTTAGATGAGATGGAGAATTTGTATTGATGTTAATCAAACAACAACCGTGTTTCTTCCTGTGTTTAATAAGCAGCGCCTGCACTCACAGAAGTGTGTACACCAACTACAGAGAATAATTGAGTACATGCCTGTGTTTGCAAGCATGCAGACAGATGTGGACAATTCATGGGTAAACATGCAATGCATGCAAATATTTCATTTTCATTTCATTTTAATTTGTCCCGCTCATGGTACGCAAAACCAAATGTACAATAAT
Organism: Trematomus bernacchii; assembly: GCF_902827165.1. Classification (NCBI taxonomy): domain Eukaryota; kingdom Metazoa; phylum Chordata; class Actinopteri; order Perciformes; family Nototheniidae; genus Trematomus; species Trematomus bernacchii. The sequence goes on from NW_022987973.1 coordinate 2,553,396, forward strand.
TGCCAACAAAACAAGTCTCTACAAACACACCATTGAGTGAAAAGGAGCAGGGAGAAGAATAACATCTTATATGACCTGCCCCTTTCTAAAAAAAACTAATAAATACAAATAGATGGTCTGCCCTTCATAATCATTTTTTTTTTACAGCCAAACATAACAGTATCTTGGGATACTAAGAGAAACACAAAAAATACTTATTTCCCACTTGACGGTTAACGGAAAGAAACAAAACTAAACTAAAAACAACAACACCAAAACATCACATGTATAAGGAAAAGGAAAAGGAAAAGGAAAAGGAAAAGTACAACACCCTCATCTGAGTCCTACTGGAGAAGAAGGTGGAAAGCGGCGCATAATAATAATAATAACAATAATAACAATAATAATAACAATATACAGTGACCCTGTGGACATACGTTTCAATCAAGTGGATTTATTAGAACATATTTGTCTATAAAAGTATTATTAGCTGTATGACATGGTGAGATATTTTTCAAGTATAATGAAGGCAAGGCAAGGCAAGTTTATTTATATAGCACCTTTCAACACAAGGCAATTCAAAGTGCTTTACAAAAAATGAAAGACATTAAGAAAATGGCATTTAAAATCAGTCATTAAAAAGAAAAGAATGAAGGCAAACAATTCCTAAGCTACAGTCGAGCATTCGTTAAAGATTTACATTTAATTAATTGGCTAATATGTATGGACAAGCTCTTCCACAATGATTGTAGGCGCATAATAAATCTGCAGTTTTATACTCTTCTCAGCATCCTGCATTGTTACCAAAGCAACACCAGGTTCATGTTATTAACATCAAGATAGTCAGGTTGTTTAAAGCTGGGAGAGATTTGTTCATGTTCCCAGAATCAAAGCACGGATCAAAGGAATAAAACATGTGTTATTCTCTCCCTACATAGAACTGTGTGATTATTGGCTGGACTGGAGTTTATTACGTGAAAAGCCCCTGCACCATTTAAATCAAATCAGAGAGAGGGATTTGCTTTATATTTCAATGAAATGTAACTTATAATGTGTTTCCCTGTAAACAAATCAATTGTAATATCTCTTGGCTATGGAGGATTTCTTAGCTTGCAATGGCACCATTGCTCTGAACTGAACTGTATATTCAATCCACTGTGTGACCTTTTCTGATGAATATCCAAAATATGCAAATCAACCCTTTTTGCTAAGTTTAGATCATATATTCAAATGGTATATTACATATTAAAATGTTGACCACATCCAAGATGCTCTTCAAGGCTCAGCAACGTGTTTTTATAGTCAAAGCCGTAAGCAGGAATATTTGTCCAGTCGATTAAAAACACATTCATTATCACTAACATAACTTAAATAACAATTACAAATGAATAACAGGCTATCCTGGGAGGGATAACCTGTGTGTCAACATTCACAGTGTGCATTCATGTTTAGTATTAGTTTGGTGTGATGTCAAACAGCATCAGAAACAACTGAAGCGAAAACAAGAAACCATCACACAACAGTAATTAACAAAGAGCATGCTCCTTGCTGGTGTGTTGGTGTGTGTAGATGAAAATCTGAGTATGTTTTTTGACGACACAAATAATGGTGATACATGTTTCTGCCTTGCACAACTTGCTGTTTGTGCTGCTATTATACTAAACACTAAGTGCAGTGTCTCTGAAAGAGCTTCCTCTCATTGATTGTGCCCCCTCCAAACCGTATTGACCTCCATCACTCTCTGTTCTGCAGACATTATCAGACCTTGGGCGAATAGGTTTTCTTCGTTGCCTCACAGTACTTCTAGAACTTTTCTCGCACAACAGAGACCTTTCTCTCTTTTCAGTCATTACTCACCTTCAACTGATTGGACATTTGGTCTTTTCTTATAAGAAAATTGTCAAGATAATATGGTAAACAATAGGTAGAACACGGTCAGGATTGTAACCTTCTCTAACCAGCACATGTTGGCGAGTTTCTATATAAGACTTGAGTTTCATCAGCATTTGTAACATAAATATAAATAACATATGCAAAGTCCCTTAGGAAGTATGGTATCATGGACATGTTTAATTTATATTTAGTGTCTCTT